>NC_081314.1:50492285-50795438 GCF_026419965.1 Kogia breviceps
TAAGAGGTATGAGATTTGTCTCTGAGGTCACATGGGTGTAGTTTTATATCATGACTCAAGACTCGATTCAAATATTACCTTTCCTGGGACAATTTGCATAAGCTTTCTGAGCTTGTATCCTCAACTGAAAAAATAAAAATAGCAAGTAGCCTATATTCACTATATATTAGTTTTTAATATTATAGGTTTTTTACATTTCATGGAGTTTCTCCTCTACAAATATTCTTTCCAAATCACACTTAGTAGATGCCAAAATTAGGAGTTTGGGATTAATATATACACACACTATATATAAAATAATCAACAAGGACCTATTGTACAGCACAAGGAATTATACTCAATATTTTGTAATAATATTGGGAAAAGAACCTGAAAATATATACATACACATACATATATCTGTCACTGTGCTGCACACCTGAAACTAACATGACGTTATAAATCAACTATACTTCAATAAAAATAAGTAAAACATAAAATTTTTTTAAAAAGAATTTGATGTTTCAGAACCTGGGTTTTATCCACGGAATCAGGATTAACATCTACTTCTCATAGCACCTTGTGCTAAAAGGTGAGATCATTGATATTGTTGGGACCCAAAATGAGCCTCAATAGCATATTGATTATTTTGAATTAAAGTTATTTAAGAAACAGCCAAGGGAAAAGAGACACATGAACTTCCATTCTGCCTCCTTGAAAGCAGGAAATAAGCCTCTCATGTGAAAGGTGCACTCCCTGCATCTGGGGGTAGGACACCTTTATTGCCAGAGATGAATTCAGACCAAGAAGTCTGTTTAAACAAACCTTGTTACTTTAATTCACTACCCAAGCCCAAACTCAGTTTAGATTCATCTCTGAGCACCCCAAACCTGGGTTTCTTTGTCCTGTGAATTCCTCACAAATTTACTGTTTCTTTATCTAAAAAGTATAAAAGCTGCCTGCTTTGGCCATAGGTCCTATTCCCATGAGATCTCTTTGCACATGATTAAAATTGATTTCTTTTTCTCCTCTTACTCTGTCTTGTGTCAATTTTATTATTAGTCCAGCCACAAGACCTCAGAAAGATAGAATGGGAGATTTTCCCCTCCCTCATGATATAAAATATACTTAATCAAAGACAAATTTTAAGCAGACAAAATCACACATTTCAAGTGTATAACCTTTTGATTGCACAATTTGATTCAAGGTCAGATAAACAAACTTTTAAGACTTGAAACATTCTTTTCCATCAAATATCACTTCCTCAGAATTTGTAGAGAAGAACATTTTATTTCTATTTACTGATTCATGCCTAATATGCTTCTGTTCTGAATTGTTTATAGAATAACAATTCAAATACTTTTAAAAAGCCCCCTGTATCTGTCTGTTGTTTACTTCTAGTGGTAGCATGAACTGTAAAAATGCAGTTATCTTCAATTACTTTCACAAAACAGAAGTGCAACTCGATGCTTTGGAGTGACTGAAGAGTTGAGGACCCATAATGTAATCTGTCTGCTCCAGGTATGGTCAGTTCAATTTCTAGATCACTGCTTCAGTCAGCATATCAGTATTTCTTACAGAATGAGAGAAACAAAATTCAGTCATTTCAATTTAAAAGGAATAGTGATTTCTGGATTTAAAGCTTTGCTCTTCTCGGTTTCCATGGGGTTAAGACCATGAAATCAAACTTAGTGTCCAGGGTCCACCTCTGTGGAACTTGAACAAAAAAGTACTAACCACATCCTGGAATATCAGAGTAGAAAGAATACATACATAAAGAAACATGAATTATACTTCAGAAAGAGTACAGAGCTATGAATTTTGGCCTAAAGATGATTTCTTGATCTCCTGAGAATCTCTAGAGCACTTTTTATTGATGAGACAGAAATGAAAGCAGTCATTAACTTGTGCAACACTAAAAATAGTGCATAAATGGGAGTATGTGAGCACCATGTATCATTCTGGATAATGATGAAAGATAATACATGGCTTTAAGACATTGACTTACCAAGGACATCAAGTATTCTTTCAAAATAAATTCCAGTCTCCTTGCATTCCTCTGTGGACCATATTTAAGGCCAAATGATAAATCAAGATTACTAAAATGAGACTCCAGATTCTAGATTACATTAAAATCTGAAAGCATTCATACCATGTAGCTTAAATTTGGAGGTTACTTGTATATAAAGGATGCATAATAGAATAGCCATAATTCTTAGCACTTGCATTTTGAATATATGAATTTTTGTAACAATAAATAGAAGGGCAAGAGGAATGGTAAATACATTTTAAAAATAATTTCAAGTGATTTGTTCATAAATGTGAAATATTGAGTATGGTATATTATATAAAAAATTAATACTGATCACTTTATAACTGAAACTCATTGTAAGAAACACCTTATGTTTCCAGTCTTGGCTTTCATGTCAGTCTAGTTCAGGAGAAATAGAAGATTGATGAAAATTGATGAAATTCAGCTTTGCTACAGATTTAATAGATTTATAGAGAAGTGGTTGTGAGAAAAGGGAAAAAGGAATAAAGAAGGTTTGATGTGGAGTTATGGAACCACTGATCCAATAATATTAAGGAGGAAATTTTCCAGTATAATCTAAAGTAAAGAGATTCATCTTCTCAGAGTTAGTAAGAGTATATTAAAACTCTCATCAAGGAATATCTAATAATTGACAAGGTTTATGCACACCAACATATATTATATATAGGGACATCAATTTATCATATTTCACTACATTTTTCTGTTGTTAAAAGAAAAGCAATTGTACTTATTTGTTTTGGTGGTTAGGTACACAGATTTCAGGTCTTAGTTATTGACTTATTTTGGATTAATTTTGGGAGAAATCCCTAGAACAGCAGAGATAGCAGTTGAAAATTGATAAATTGCTTTAGTAATGAGTTTCTTAATTGAATGTATTGAAGACATAAATATAATTGAGGTAAATTATATCTGTTATATGAATTTATTGAAGAAATACTATTGGCATTCTTTTAACATGCCAACTTGATTGTTAAACATTGTAAGTGAGTTAATGATATTTTTCCATTTCCCTCTCCTTATATTTCAAGTTAAAAATGAGTACTTACAAATATACAATTTAAGTCACTTATACTATATATTTTTACCATGTTTATTTATAAAAACTGATAATTACAAATATATGTATACATATAAAATATATTCTAATTAGTTTGTGCTATTAAATTTCAATAATCAAGATAAAATTTTAAGGATATGTGTTTATTTATTTGACTTCTGTGATTCTTCAGTCTTAAACATATATGTGTACATATGTACATTTATAGCTCAAAGTGACATAGATTAAATTGATATGAATTGTTGCTGCCTTCAGTACTTGGAAATTTAACAAGAATTTTACATGTGTTGAGAGTTTACTCCACAGCCACATTGGGCATCATGTCAAATGTTTGTCTTATCTTTTCAAATTGAAAGCCAGATTTCTTTTCTAAGACAGAATATATGCTAAAATCCATCTCAGCCTAGTTGCATTAATGACCATTTTCTTTTCGCATGACACTTAATCTTATTATGTGGGGTGATGACTTAGAGGAGATGAAAGATGGGAGATGATGCCCCAAGAAGATTTGATTTAGAAACACAGACTGAATATAGAAGAGTGTAGGAAGTGGTTTGGATCTGGAAAGTAGAGAATAGCTTCAATTATCCTAGAAAATAAGAAAGAAATGTATTTATGGGAAATGTAGGACTGAACTGAATTAAATATGTATAGTTCAATTTTACTTAAACTTTTATCTGGAGTATAAGGCAATATAAAAGCAATAAACAGATTGATATCTATTATACTAATTTGACAGAGTAAGTAGAAATTAGATTTGGCTTAGCAAAAAAAGCTGGGATGTGAGAATCATTCACTTGCTGTCTCATCCTAGTTTTCTGACTCCTAGATATGAAATTTGAACAATTTGTTTTGATAGTGGTACTCACTGAATACTAAATACTTGCTAAGCAAGAATCAATGCTTTACATGACCTTAAAAGTCCTTTCAAGTCTTATATTTGGAAAACAGTAGATGGAAGCTTGAAACAAAGAGGGACAGAAAGTAATGACTATGGATTTTATTTGAGACTATTGAGAGAACTGAAATCTATAGCAAATGTATAAGAAAGTATCATTAACGCTTAATGATGGGATGCCTGTAGGCTGTTACCTCTGGAAGTAGGTAAAGTGCAAAAATGAAAGTTCCTCTCTGGTGAATTTAAACTAAATAAAGCTCACTCTAGATAAAATTTATATATCACTTCTGAACCTTGAGTCCTAAATTGTCTAGACTGGAAATTCACTGCCCATAATGATTAATTGCCCATTTTTCCTTCTCTTTCTGTCTGCACTTTTTAAAACTAGGTGCTCATACAAAGTTTAGAGTATAATGCATTTCCTGGGGACTTGAATTTTAAAAGCCAGTTTTATACTGAATCAGACATCAATACATTATGGATTAGGACTCAAAAACCCAGTGCAATCTTAAGACAAATCTCGTGATATCTAAGAAATATTATCTTATGCTCCCAAGCTCCCTAATTCCAGTTTGAGAAACAGGAGGTTGACTTATGTGTTTGGGATTTGTCTGTCTAGGGAAGAAGAATTTTTTGTGGCATAACTGTATGTATTCTTTTTACTGTTCCCTATTCTCATCACATTCAACATTTAACAAATATTTATAGAGTGTTCTTGTGTTCACTATATCTAGCTATTCTCTCCTATCTGGGCTAGCAGAAAAATACATTTTGTAGCTTATTTGAAATCAGTCAGGGTCACATGGCTCGTTCTGGTCAATCACATATGATGTAAAGTGAAAAATGCCACTTTTATTCTGAGAATATAAAAATATGTTTTACAATTATACAGAGTCTCTATTCTTTATATAAAAAATGGAAATGGCCATGGACTTCAGCTGGTGCAGCTAAAAGTCACTGTGCAGAGCAGGGTACCACATTAACCCGTGCATAAGCACATTTGTAGGACTTGCTGCATGAGCAAAAAGTAAACTTCTGCTTTATTAAACCACTAAGATTTCAGTGTTTCAAATAAGGTATTATAATGTAATAAATACAAGCACTGCTATGTTTCCAGCATGGTTCCAGATCCTTGGAATTCATTGAAGGCCAAAATGAGACAAAAATCCCTCCCCTGCTAGAGTTTACTGTATAGAGGATCACAACATATGTAGTAAATATATTGGAAATAAATAAGGGGTTGGTGAAGGTGTGGAAGAAGAGCATAAGTAAAACATTTGTGGTAGGTAGAATAATGACCTCCCCCCTCCAAAGATGTCATTCCCTATCACTGAAAACTTTGAATATATTTCCTTACATGTCAAAAGGGACATTACAGATGTGTTTAAGTTAAGGGTCTTGAAATGGGGAGTTTACCCAACTAGGTTAAATGCAATTGTAAGAGTTCTTATAAGAGAGATGCAGGGGGCTCAAAGTCAACTAAGGAAATGTGATGATGGTAGCAAAAGTTGGAATGATAACGGGGACAAGAGCCAAAGAATGTGGTGACTTCTAGAAGCCAGAAAAGACAAGGAAATAGCCTCATCCCTAGAGAATCCAGAAGAATGAAGTCTTGTCAGCCCATTTTAGACTCTGACCTTCAGGCTGTAAGATAGTACATCTGTGTTGTTTTAAGCTACTGTGTTGTTTAAGTTTATGGTAATTTACAGCAACAATGAGAAACATATACAATTACCTACAAAGAAGTGCTACAAGATCTGCCTACTTTTTTGAAAATAGACTATATTTGGGATTGCAATAATTCAGGTGAGAGGTGATGATAGCTCAAACCTTGTTGGTAAAAGTAGTGATAGTTAGAATTAGTAGGATTCTGTATATGTTTTGAAGGTAGGAATTCCCTTATTGGTCAAATGTGATGACAGAAGAGACCATGTTAAACAGTCTAAGAAAGTAGAGGAATGAGTAAACTAGTAAAATATATTGTGGTATACTATAATTTCAAGGAGAACCAAGGGTCCACTTAAGCTGTGTGTGGACATGAATTTAATGTGGTGTCAGTTAGTACGTTCCCCAAAGTCTAGTGAGGCACCTTGCATATCATCATTAAAGATCTGATGAATAAATCTAAAAAGGCTTGAAGTCCTCTTAAAAGATGCTGGATTCATATCATAGGGATGACCTTTGCCTGTTTGATTTTCTACTTTTTCTTGTCCTTCTAAGGCACATTTCACACTAATCATGGGGGGGAGGAAAAGAACTATTCTGTTCTAGATGCTCGAGAAACAAACTCTGAGATCTGCATACAAGAGGTTTATTTGAAAATATTTCTAGAGAAACAGAATTGGGACTAGGGCAATCGAATTGGGATATAATTCCAATTAATCCTACAAGGAGTTGGAATGTATCTTGAAAATTGTTGCAATTGAGATAAGATTGGTGGAACTCTGTACCCTTTTATTAGCCCGTCATTGGATATAGGCTGCCCAGAGAGTGGGTGTAACATTGTTCAAGGCAACATATTTCAGCCTAGGGCAATTCCCGAAGAAGGACTAAGATGTCAGATAAATGATAATGTTAGGAAAGTTCTTAGAGAGATAATTTTCAGTTACTAAATTCTCCATTTCTTGTAAATATCCAGAACACCTTGTAATATAATTACCTCTTTTTCCACAGTAGCGACATTTAAATCTTTATCCAAGACTAGGGTCTTAAATATAGAAAAAACATAGGGTCATTGAGTCAGATAAGGATTATAAAACACTTATTCTGACTGTTCAGTAGTTGGATACAAGAATCCAAACCTTTGCTTCTAGCTTCTCTAATTCTATATTTTGAAATTACTAATAAATAAATATCTAATTATACCCATTAACTTGATTTTATAAACTCCTGATGGTTTTCAATCTGAAGTTGCAAAAAGATGGACTACAAAACACAGAAAAGACACACTTAACTCTTCATCCATTTAGCAAGAATTTGAGAAATTTCCTGGGCACAGGTTCTATCCATAGGTAAAGTGGTCATAGAATATATCATCCAATCTCAGATTCTTTGAGAGTAAATGAGGCATAAACAAGGACTGTCCCACTCTACATAGTGGGAGTTTTCCATTGTTAAGCCAGGTCAAGGGTCAAAGTAAAGAAATCAGAAGAGCACAGCAGTGGGATCCCAGCAGTTATTTGTCCTCTTCCTTGTTTTTCCTTTTGTTTCTCGTGTCCAGAAAAAAATAGAAAAAGAGGAAGTCAAAAGACATTTGCTATGTACTAGAAGCTACTAACTGAACTTGGATAAAACAGGGGAAAAATATTAATTTGCAAGTTAAAATCAAACCCAAAGCAAAAAGTATCAACTACACTTGAATTGGAAAAAGCCACACTTGCCTGTGAAATGACACACAAGAAAGCACTATGTTACTGGGTTATGATGCACTGAATAAAGTAGTATATGCATATACCTGATGTCTCATTGAAACTCTCAGAGGTTGCAAGTCATGGAGAAACTATCTTCATGTGTAATTATGAGACAAAAAAGCAACCAAGGAACTTAGCTTTATTTGGATTCTCAAGGTTTTGTTTTGACTATCAACTTTCCCAATTCCTCATACAAATCTAACATGCTTCTTTGTAACTGTATTTAATCAAAATTGGGTTTTAAATTTTTTCAGAATTTTATTTGATGTGATGGTTAATTTTACGTGTCATCTTGGCTGGGCTAAGGGATGCCCAGATAGCTGGTAAAACATTTTCATTGTCTATGAAAGATTAGCATTTTTTTTAACATCTTTATTTGGGTATAACTGTTTTACAATAGTGTGTTAGTTTCTCCTTTACAACAAAGTGAATCAGTTATACATATACATATGTTCCCATATCTCCTCCCTCTTGCGTCACCCTCCCTCCCACCCTCTCTATCCTGCCCATCTAGGTGGTCACAAAGCACAGAGGTGAACTCCCTGTGCTATGTGGCAGCTTCCCACTAGCTATCTAATTTACATTTGGTAGTGTATATGTGTCCCTGCCACTCTCTCACATCGTCACAGCTTACCCTTCCCCCTCCCCATATCCTCAGGTCCATGCTCTAGTAGGTCTGTGTTTTATTCCCGTCCTACCACTAATCTCTTCATGACATTTTTTTTCTTAGATTCCATATATATATCCCACTACTAGGCATATACCCTAAGATTAGCATTTGAATCAGTAAACTCAGTAGAGAAGGTTGCCCTCACCAAAGCGAGAGAGCTTCATCCAATCCACTGAGAGACTGAGTAGAACAAAATGGAGGAAGGGTGAATTTGATCTCTCTGCTTGAACTAAGACAACCATTTCTACCCTTGACATTGGTGCTGCTGGTTCTCAGGCTTTCAGTCTCTGACTGAATTACATCACCAGCTTTCCTGGTTCTCTAGTTTATAGATCATGGGACTTATCAGCCTCTATAACCATATGAGCCAATTCCTACAATAAATCTCCTCTTATCTATATCTATAACTATATCTATACCTATATCTATATCTACCTATCTGTCTATCTGTCTCCTATTGGTTCTGTTTCTCTGGAGAACCCTTACTAATATATTTCATTAAGTATTTCACAGGAAGGGGTTGAAATAAACCCAGTAAGATACATTATCTTTCCTTCTCCCACCAGATCATTTGAATTTATATTTTTACCCAAATAATTTTCATAGAGTACTAAAATCATTAATGTTGAGCTTTTCTAATTTGAATGTGATTTCAATGGAACTTAAAGCAGAAAAGGAAGTATATTTACTGGAGACTAACTGAAACCAAAACCAAAGATATATTTTAGGAAATAGTATAGCTCATTAAATAAGCTCTTCTTACCTTCAAATTCAACACCATCTTCTAGTCAAAAGGAGGAGAGGGAATTCCCTGTCAGTCCAGTGGTTGGGACAGTGCTCCCACTGCCAGGGCCCCAGGTTCAACCTCTAGTCAGGGAACTAAGATCCCACAAGGCGACGCAGCCTAAAAAAAAAAAAAAAAAGAGGAGAGTTTCAGAAGGAAATTTCAGAAACCTGGAGCTTTTGAAACTAAAGCACCCCATATATAACATGGAATAGAAAATAATACAAACAATTCTCAATCATGCCACTGTTTTTCTTTATTATAAAAGCAAAGTTTTCCTGGCTTCTTTCTTATTTGATGATACCTGATTAAGCTATGAATTCATTACACACACTCCATGGTTACAACTTTAAATGTTTTCCTTAAACAACAGTGAAAAAAACTGGTGAATCATATCACTTCCATACTATGGTAAACTTCCCCTCTCACCTACTTACATACTTATACTACGTACTTACATATAAGTGTATCTGAATAAATATGTTCCCGCTTACAAGGTTTTCCTTGCATAACAAATCAAGACTGTTGTTATTCATTCATTGTGTGTGCCAAGTGTTTATAAACTTAGTATGCACAGGTTCACATTTGAACATTCATAGTTCATTTCTGCTCTCATAGTGTAAATTGTCATCTTGAGAAATATATTGTCTGTCACTTTACTCTTCAGAGTGGCCATTCTTTTGATAATGAAAACTATTGAATAATGTGATTCTTTTGTAGAACTAGATAATCCATTAAAAGAAAATAATAAACATCTGAGTGGTAAAAATAACAGAAAATCTATCTTATTTTCTGTTACCTATTATTAGAGTGGAATTGAGTAATTTTTCTCAAACAATTTATTTTAAAAATGTAGACTTTGTGTTCATTTTGCAAAACTTTGCTTTACTCATTTTTATGATAAATATTTTTTAAAAATTAGTGTCTTTTAAAATGTATTCTTAATTTTCTCTTAAAGAAATGTTAGTGCTTACGAAGTTTAAAAACTAATTAATAAATAATAAAACATGCAAAATAAAAGTATTAAGTTACAGAATGGAAACTATACATAATTCAGGGCATGAAACTAATACTGAATTAATGTAAAGAACTTAGAAAATTTGGAAAACGTTCTATTTTACTACAAAGTTTCTTTTTTAAAAAACAGTAATATTTATGTAGCTGCTTTTGTAGTAGAATAATTATTTTAAAATTCAGGCCAAAAACGAATTTGCAGGAAAAAAACAATAACACAGAATCACAGGTAATTTAGTTTAAAAAGTCTTCCATTCTACTATGGTTCAAAAAGGATATGTTTTCATTTTCAAAAATGGACCATAAAACTTTACAACAGGAAAAATTCAATAACTCTTCTTTCCAATAAAACAGATTTTTAAAATACCATGAACCCAATAAAGAGTTCTAAGAATTATTTAGGAAAAAAACCTTCATTTTAACATTCATTCAGATTATAAACAAAAGTATAGCATCTATGGCATCCCTGACTACTGTACACTAAGCTCAATGAGGGATTACTACAAGCAACTAAATGCCAATAAAATGAACAACTTGGAAGAAATGGATAAATTCTTAGAAAAGCACAACCTTCTGAGACTGAACCAAGAAGAAATAGAAAATATAAACAGACCGATCACAAGTATTGAAATTGAAACTGTGATTTAAAATCTTCCAGCAAAAAAACCTCCAGGACCAAATGGCTTCACAGGCAAATTCTATCAAACATTTAGAGAAGAGCTAACACCTATCCTTCTCAACACTTCCAAAATATAGCAGAGGGAGGAACACTCTCAAATTCATTCTACAAGGCGACCATCACCCTGATACCAAACCCAGACAAAGATGTCACAAAAAAAGAAAACTACAGACCAATATCACTGAAGGACATAGATGCAAAATTCCTCAACAAAATTTAGCAAACAGAATCCAACAGTACAGTAAAAAGATCATACACCATGATCAAGTGAGGTTTATCCCAGGAATGCAAGGATTCTTCAATATATGCAAATCAATCAATGTCATACACCATATTAACAAACAGAAGGATAAAAACCATATGATAATCTTAATAGATGCAGAAAAAGTTTTTGACAAAATTCAACACCCATTTATGATAAATACTCTCCAGAAAGTAGGCATAGAGGGAACCTACCTCAACATAATAAAGGCCATATATGACAAACCCACATCCAACATCATTCTCAATGGTGAAAAACTGAAACAATTTCCACTATGATCAGGAAAAAGACAAGGTTCCTCACTCTCACCACTATTATTCAACATAGTTTTGGAAGTTTTAGCTACAGCAATCAGAGAGGAAAAAGAAATAAAAGGAATCCAAATCGGAAAAGAAGAAGTAAAGATGTCACTGTTTGCAGACGACATGATATTATACATAGAGAATCCTAAAGATGTTACCAGAAAACTGCTAGAGCTAATCAATGAATTTGGTAAAATAGCAGAATACAAAATTAATGCACAGAAATCTCTTGCATTCTTACACACTAATAATGAAAAATCAGAAAGAGAAATTAAGGAAACACTCCCATTTAGCACTGCATCAAAAAGAATAAAATACCTAGGAATATACCTACCTAAGGAGACAAAAGATCTGTATGCAGAAAACTATAAGACATCGATGAAAGATATTATGAAAGATACAAACAGATGGAGAGATATACCATGTTCTTGGATTGGAAGAATCATCATTATGAAAATGACTATACTACCCAAAGCAATCTACAGATTCAGTGCAATCCCCATAAAGCTACCAATGGCATTTTTCACAGAACTAGAACAAAAAATTTCACAATTTGTATGGAAACACAAAAGACCCTGAATAGCCAAAGCAATCCTGAGAACGAAAAATGGAGCTGGAGGAATCAGGCTCCTGGACATCAGACTATACTACAAAGCTACAGTAATCAAGATAGTATGGTACTGGCACAAAAACAGAAATATCAATCAGTGGAACAGGATAGAAAACCCAGAGATAAACCTATGAACATTTGGTCACCTTATCTTTGATAAAGGAGGCAAGAGTATACAATGGAGAAAAGACAGCCTCTTCAATAAATGGTGCTGGGAAAATTGGACAGCTATGTGTAAAAGACTGAAATTAGAACACTTCCTAACACCATACACAAAAATAAACTCAAAATAGATTAAAGACCTAAATGTAAGACCAGACACCATAAAACTCTTAGAGGAAAGCATAGGAAGAAGAGTCTTTGACATAAATCACAGAAAGACCCTTTTTGACCCACCTCCTAGAGAAATGGAAAGAAAAACTAAAATGAACAAATGGGATCTAATGAAACAAAAGCTTATGCACAGCAAAGGAAACTATAAACAAGATAAAAAGACAATCCCCAGAATGGGAAAAAATATTTGCAAAGGAAGCAACTGATAAAGGATTAATCTCCAAAATATACAAGCAGCTCATGCAGCTCAATATCAAAAATACAAACAACCCAATCCAAAACTGGGCAGAAAACCTCAGTAAACATTTCTCCAAAGAAGATATACTGATTGCCAACAAATACATGAAAGGATGCTCAACATCATTAATCATTGGAGAAATGCAAATCAAAACTGCAATGAGGTATAACCTCACACCGGTCAGAATGGCCATCATCAAAAAATCTACAAATAATAGGGGCTTCCCTGGTGGCGCAGTGGTTGAGTCTGCCTGCCGATGCAGGGCACATGGGTTCATGTCCTGATCCAGGCAGATCCCACATGCCGTGGAGTGCCTGGGCCCGTGCGCCATGGCTGCTGGGCCTGCACGTCTGGGGCCTGTGCTCCACAGTGGGAGAGGCCACAGCAGTGAGAGGCCCTCGTACTGCAAAAAAAAAAAAAAAAAAAATTCTACAAACAATTAATGCTGGAGAGGGAGTGGGGACAAGGTAACCCTCTTGAACTGTTAGTGGGAAAGTAAGTTGATACAGGCACTATGGAGAACAGTGTGGAGGTTCCTTAAAAAACTAAAAATAGAACTACCATATGACCCAACAATCCCACTACTGTGCATATACCCTGAGAAAACCATAATTCAAAGAGTCATGTACCACAATGTTCATTACAGCACTATTCACAATAGCCAGGACATGGAAGCAACCTCAGTGTCCATCAACAGATGAATGGAAAAAGAAGAAGTGGCACATATATACAATGGAATATTACTCGGCCATAAAAGAAACAAAATTTAACTATTTGTAGTGAGGTGGATGGACCTAGAGTCTGTCATACAGAGTGAAGTCAGAAAGATAAAGACAAATACTGTATGCTAACACATATATATGGTATCTAGAAAAAAGAGGCTGTGATGAACCTAAGGGCAGGACAGGAATAAAGAAGCAGAAGTAGAGAATGGACTTGAGGACACAGGGATGGGGAAGGGTCAGCTGGGACAAAGTGAGAGAGTAACATTGACATATATACACTACCAAATGTAAAATAGATAGCTAGTGGGAAGCAGCTGCATAGCACAGGGAGATCAGCTTGGTGCTTTGTGACCACCTAGAGGGGTGGGATAGGGAGGGTGGGAGGGAGATGCAAAAGGGAGGGGTTATGTGGATATATGTGTACTTACAGCTGATTCACTTTGTTATAGAGCAGAAACTAACATAATATTGTAAAGCAATTATACTCCAATAAAGGTGTTAAGAAATAAAGGAAACAATATAAAAGTATTAATATTGGTGGGAAAAATATAAATAAAGTACAGGATGTTTTCATTTAAATCAAGAACAAGGGAAACTGATAATAAGCTGTTAACCTCCAAAAATTTTGTAAGATTGCTTGAACAAGGATATTTGAATAGAAACCATTTGCGTTTTTGTGTGTTCTGTCAGTCAAAATCACAGCAGGTTTTTTGCTTGTTGTTTGTATTTGCTTTGTGGAAATGAATATGATGATCCTAAAATATTTATGCAAGTCCAATGGACTTAGAACTGCTAAGGCTGCCTTGAACAAAAATAAAGATGGAGGAATTACTCTAGTAGATACAGATTATTATCAAGTTATAGCAATCATAATGTGTGGTATTAGCATAAGTATATAAAAATACACTCATAGAACAAAAGAGAATGTCCAGAAGCAGATCACACATATACAGTCACCTGACATGATCAAAGAAACACTATAGTGCAGTGGGTAAAAGATACTATTTTTAGTAAATGTTACTTTGGTAAAACAATGAATCTTTTACTCTTCTTCACACATACACACAAAAACTTTATAAATTCTGTATAGCTCTAAATGTAAAAGTTAAATAATAAATCTTTTTAAAAAATTGACTAAATAGATTCATGATCTTGGATTAGACCAAACTTTCTTAAACAATACACAGACAGCAATAAGCCAAAATGAAAAAAATGATAATATAGAATACATTGAAATTAAGAAATTTTAACAAAAGTAAAATTCTGAACAAAACAGAAGAGAGAAAAGCAAGTTACATAGTAGGAGAAGATACATCTTAATATCATGAATGATCTGTTGGATTAATCAATAAAAAAAAGAAGGCAGGGAACCTAATAACAAAAAGGAAGAACAAAAAAAAGATTTTGAACGACTTTATATAAAAGAGGATATCTATTATCTACATTGCAGTTCACATGTGAATGTGCTAAACTTCATACAAACCCGTCAGAATAGCTCAATTGAAAACAAAAAAAAAGGAAACCAAGCAAAACAAAACAAATAAACTAAAAGAAGGGTTGGCAAGAATTTAGAGCAGCTAGAAACCTGGGCCACTGCTGGTGAGAGTATAAATTGTTAAAATCACTCTGGAAAATTGCTTGGCAGCATCTCTTAAAGCTGCAAATGCATACTCCTATTTCCAGCATATATATATGCCTTACCAAAATGTGTATACATGTTTACCAAAAATTATGAATAATCATTTCTATAACAGCATTAGCCAAACATTGGAAACAACTCAACTGTGCATTAACAATAGAATGGATATATTGCAGTACATTCATACAACGGAAGATAGAAAACAAAACAAGCTACCATTTAACACATGATAGGATACATCTTGCAGAGATGATATTGAGGAAAAATAAAACAGCAAAAACCAAAAAACCAAAAACTAAAACTCAAAAAATACATTCAGTGTGATTCTATCTAATGTGTAGAAGTAGACCTCCATAAACAGTGTTAGAAGTAGGGATGATGGTTACTCTTAGAGGAGATATTGATGGGAAAGCACCATAAGGAGGTTTCTGGGACACTGGTAATGTTTTTCTTCATCTGGATGCTGGTTAGAACGTGTGCGCTCTCTTTATGAAACTTTTTCAAGCTATATACTAGTGATTTTTACATCTTTCTGTGTGTACGTTATGCTTCAACAAAGTTTACAAGAAACACACACACACACACACACACACACACACACACTAACACACACACACACTAAACCTGATAGGACATAGCAAGTGGATAGTATTGGATTTTGCAAGCATTTTTAATAATAGTTACAGATGATTCCCCAGGGAAGTGCTGAACATTGCAACCTGGAAGGAATTCTATCATCTCATAGTCATTTCAGCAAGTGAACAGTATGATTAGGTAATGCAGCCATAAAGGTAAAAAGGAAGTGAATACTTTGACAAACTTGCCTCTGGATTCCATGGACAAATATTCATTTGGGATACATGCATTCATTTAATAGGTGGTTTACCAAGTGTTGTTCCCAGGCCAGCAGCATGAGTATCAGCTGGTAAGAGACCTACTGAATTCTAAACTCTGGGGGTGGGTCCCAGACACCTGTGTTTTAACAATTTCTCAGAATAATTCAGGTGCATGCTAATTTTTTAATTTTTTTTTTTGCCATTTAGTAAGTTGTCTGGTACATTGTTGATGATGAATGAACAGCTTCTGAATGAATAAATAGTGATTTGAATGATAAATGATATATAATTATTTATTGAATTGCATTTAATTAATTGTATCCAACATACAGGAATGAGATCAACAAAATCTGAATAACTCCCATGTTGTTTTTTGTTATTTTAGTTCAATAATCATGCATTGACATGAAAAAAGGCAGAGAAAGAGTGAGGAATCTAATTTTTGTTGGCATTTGAGTACCACATTTTCATAGAGATCTTGATGTAGTTCCTAAAGTTTTAAAAGAACTCCTCACAGAACTTCTTGATCATGGACCATTGATTTGGACACAAGATAAAATAGAAGTGGAAAAAAAGCACTCAAACACTGACTTGTGAGGGAGTGAAGCTTTACTTAAAAAAGAATTTTAAAAAATCCTTCTCTAATGTAATGAAAGAGTAAAAAACACAGAATACAGAGTATCTTACTATTAACCATCATGAATTAAAGTGAAATACCTAAGGCTATAGCAGGGAATCAAGCTAGTATAATCAGAGAAATTATCTGTCTGCCTAAATCTGAATGCCTAGCACTATGTGCACGTTCTGAATAAACGTTATATGTGGCATCAATGTCATAGAATAAGCAGAGCTTGAGCTAAGGTGTCATAATTCATGAATCCGTGAAAATTTCATGAGTACCAGAAGTCAGTTATCACTGAAATGTTTTCTCTTTTGAAGCTGAGGTCACAGATCATTAAGCAGCTATTGAGGTATAAATCTTGCAATTAAAAACATCAAAATTGATGTGCAGCTAGAGTCCCTGGCTTAATAGTTGATTGTTAATCAGAATTTGGTATATTGTTACTGAGCTACACATCTTTGCGAAAAGATTTCAATTCCCTTTCACAAACACTGGATGGTAACTTAAATTCTAAACAAAATAGAAATTAGAAATATTCAATTGCATCTGAAGAAGAGGAAAATATTTAATAAAGTCACTCTATTTCATTATAACTTGATTTATTAAACCAAAGAAGACACCCATTAAGTTGTGTTACTTCTATTATATCAATCACTTTACTTATGAGTTAATGTCATAGAGATGCAAAAAAAAATGCCATTATATATGGAGATTTTATTAGTTTTAATGTTTGTATCATTTAACATTTTTGAAATAATAGGCTCATTTCTGTATCCATTGATTAATTGATTGGACTATTGATCTTCTACTCACAGTTTAATAGTAAAAATGTAGAAGTTTGAACTCTAACCCAAGGGTCCTCTGTGTTGAAATTATGCCTATGTATTAATAAAGTAACCTCATGCTTCTAAATGTTCTTCAAGTAAATTATGCTTCAAATGCTATAATGATTTTTAAATTTTACTATGCAACTTCTGGTCAGATTTTGACTCCTTTGGGTAATTTTTCATAGCTTACTCGAAAAGTTTCCCCTCTAAGAAGGAGTATCAATAATAGCCAAGTGTTAGGAGTTCAAGATTGTGTTTGAAGGATTAATTTGTAATATTCCAAAATGTAATATAGCCCTACAGCTTATATATTCATCATTGGACACTCTTTCTTTCTATATTTACTTAATAACATCAGTTCTCCCCTTCATTGTAAGAGAACTGGAGTCATTACTTTGGAAGCTAAACAACTCTTTTAGGAAGAAATGCTATTCTCTTAATAATAGGATGATTCATATAAAAATTGCCATTTTGTGGACCAAAAATTATTAAACCCGATAATTTCTTATGGTGCAAACTAATGATATATATGAGATTGATCAGTTAAATTATATCAGTTTAATAGAATTTTCTCAGCTTTTTCAAGGTACAATTGACAAGTAAAATTGTAAAATATTTAAAGTGTACAATGTGATAATTTGATATACACATATATTGTGAAAGGATCCACCCATTAAGTTAATTAACACATCCATCACCTCATATATTGTGTGCTTTTTTTGGGGGGGGGGGGTTGAGGATATTGCAGTTCTATTCTCTTAACAATTTTCATTATACAGTGCAGTGTTATCAGTTATAGTCACTATGTTACACATTAGATCCTCAGACCTCCTTCATGTTATAATTGAAAGTTGGTAGCCTTTTACCAACCACTCCCTATTCTACTCCTTGTATCTACGAATTCATCAGCTTAACTGGTTTTTAAAAACGTGTAGCATTTGTCAAGAATTTTGCTAAATATTAAGAATACCATGGTAAAAAAAGAATCATCTGACAAGTAGAGCACATGGTCCTATAAACAGTCATAATGCTAAAAAGATTTTAAGTTTATTTTTATTTATATTATTGTAATAACATATTCAGATATAGCACAAAAAAGGGGAAAGGATAATTTATGGTCCAATAAGAGAAGCCTGCAAGTGGGACTCAGAGAAGAACAAATCTAACGTGTCTGCCTGGTCCTGTTCATGTGAGATTCTTTTTTGCAATACTAGGACCTCTCACTGTTGTGGCGTCTCCCGTTGCGGAGCACAGGCTCCAGACGCGCAGGCTCAGCGTTCATGGCTCACGGGCCCAGCCGCTCCGCGGCGTGTGGGATCCTCCCGGACCGGGGCACGAACCCGTATCCCCTGCATCGGCAGGCATACTCCCAACCACTGCGCCACCAGGGAAGCCCCATGTGAGATTCTTAACAGCCCACTCTGATAAATCCAGAAATCTCCCTCTGACAAATAGTCCCACTTTTATATAAAAGGCTCTTTTGTTATTTTACCTGTCTACTGGCTCTTTTATTGCAGACAAGCCCCCTTAAAGTCTATTTTCAAATTTTCTTATTTCATCTCTCTCCTTCCCATCACAGCCCAAGGTGTTTGGGGATATTTTACTTATAACATCAACATTTTCAACATATAATATTAAATATATACAAAAATATATGAAACATATATGTAATTTATAAATATAATGCCAAATGAATAATTGAAAATGAACAGTTGTAAATCTGTATCATAACTCATGAAGTAGAACATTACTGATATGTTTTATTTACCAGTTGCTCTTTTCATATCCTGCACTCTTGCCTCCCCTAAGGTACAAAAACCTCTATCTAGAATTAGTGTTTACCCTTTGTTTTTTAAAAATTAGTTGTACTTATATACATGCCTAAATATTATACTGTTTAGTTTTTATTGTTTTGGGGATTGTTAAAATTTTATTATGCTTTGTGTAATCTTCTGGGACTTGATTTTTAGTCAACATTTTATTGCTAAAATTAATCCACACTGTTGTGGGTGACTGTAGTTTATTTGTGTTCACTGATGTATGACACTGATATATAATGTGTTAACACACCACAATTTATTTTCTTGTTGACCTGTTGATGAATAGTTGGCATATTTTGTCTTTAATCTTTTTTCCTTTTTCTAGCAAATAATGCAGATCTGGGCATTTTTTTACGTGTCATTTGTTGGATATGCTCAAGAATTTTTCTGAGATGCACACTTAGGACAAAACTAATGCATCACATTGGAACCTTCAACTTTATTATATGATTTTACCTTGTGATACAAAGTGATTATAATGATTTACCTTCCTACCAGATATATAGAAAATGAAAAATGGACTTTGTCCTTAAGATCATGAACATTGGAGTCAGACTGCCTGGGATTACTTTTCCTTTGAACTAAAATGCACAACTGAAGTACACTTAGGAAACCACACAAATGTAAGTGCACAGCTTGATGAATTCTCATAAATTGAACCTATCTTTATAAAAAGCACCTAGATCAAGAACCCCCAAATTACAAACATCCATGGGTCTCTGCCTGTGTTCTTTTCCACTATTACTTTCCCATCCCTTCAGAATAACTGCTATCTTTACTTCTAATTCCATAGATTAGTTTTGCCTGTTTATAAATATTATAATACTGGAATCACAGAACATGCATTCTTTTCTGCCTGGATTTTATGGCTCAATTCATATTGCTTAATACAATAGCAATCCATGCGTTCTCACAGACAAGTAGAATATCATTGTATAAAAACAACAGGATTTATTCATCCATTCCACTGTCTATTAGCAATTAGATAGGTTTCTATTTGGGCCCATTTCTAATAATGCTGCTATCAGCATTCTCGTACACGTTTTTTTGAGAATGTACATGCATTTTTGCTGGGTTACTTAGAAGTAAAATTGTTGATTTTAATATGTTCATCTTTAGTAGATACTGCTGAACAGTTTTCCAAAGCGGTTCTACTGATTTTTGCTCTCTGCCAGCAGTGCATGAGAGTTGCAATTGCTCTACGACCACAACTTATTTGTTTTATTTCTACTTTGTTTTGTTTTGTTTCCACTTTAACCATTCTGGGGGTATATTTTGGCATTTCAATGCAATTTTATTATGTATTATTATGTATTTTACTCATGATTATGTAAGTAGAGCCCTTTCAAGACGTTTATAGACCATTTGGACTTTCTTTTTGTGAAGAACCTGTTAAATCTTTTGTCAATTTTTAAAAAATTGATTTTTCAATATTTTTTCTTAGCAATTTTATTTGTATTCTGGATGCAAGAACTTTGGTAAGCTATTTATTTTAAATATTATATCTGTGGCTTGTCTTTTTTAATCATTTGATGTTTCTCTTTGATGATGGCTTATATAATATAGTCCAAATTATCAAGTACTTCCTTCATGATTATTGCTTTAGAGTCCTATTTTTAAAAAAATATTGGAATACCCCAAGTACAATATGTTGTTTTCCTATATTTTATTTTAAAACATTATTGTTTTCCTCTTTGTGTTTACACCTCTAATCCATCAGGAACTGATTTTGTGTATGTTACGAAGTGGGGGCCAGAGTCCCTGGTTTGAATCCTCGGTCCAGTAATTTTGCTCTGTAAATAGGGTAAGTTACTCAACATATTTGTCCCTAAATTTCTTCATCTGTAAAGTTGGGATAAGAATACTGTCTAACACTTGTTATGACAGCTGCTGGGATTGTTGTCAACACATAGCCCTCATCTGTCAACTTCTTTTAGGGAGGAATTCAACTGAAGAGAGCTGCCTCACTAACCCCCTAGCCTGGGGTGTCTGGTATCCAAAGGCTGATCAACACAAGTGATAAAGTCCCAGGTCTCTGTCACCTCAACTCAGACAGTTCTCACAGTCATTCTATTTTCACAACCATCATCTAGTTGGCTAAGGAGTGTCTTGAGATTACATCACAGCTTGATTCCTCTTTCTGTTCAACCTGACTTCCTTCTTTTCTCTTCCTCAGGTATTGTTCATAGGAGCAATCACTAATAAACCTCCTACATGGCAAAGTCAGCTTCCTTTTGAATAAACCAAACCTGTCACCCTACCTTGTGGGAACCTTATTTATTAGAATTAAGTAAGTTAATATATGTAAAACTCTGGAGCACTACACTACCATCTAGTGTGATCAAAGGAAGACCAGGGAAGGCTCTTGGGAGAAAATAGCCTCCACATTAAGGCAGGAATGGTTAACAGCTCTTAGCTGGTTTAAGTTTGTTAGGTAGAAGGAAGTATGTTCCAGGCAGTGGAAATAGCACATGCAAAAACCCTAAGAGAAGAACTAGAAACTGAAAGACATTCACTATGGCCTGAGAATAACATGGGAGGAGGTAGTGTGTTCAGAAATAAGGCTGGACAGGTGAGCAGGAGTCAGCTCTTTCAGTGTGTTGTCAACTTTGCCAAGAGATTTATATTTTTTTACTAAGAGGATGGAAATGGCCAAAAAGAAGCCATTACAGGAATTCATGAATATCGGTGTTGTGTATTTCCAAGATCACTCTAGCTCCAAAGAATTGAATAAATTAGAGAAGAGGTATTAGTTGGAAAACTATATTAGTCTAGTTTGTCAGTGAGAGTGACATAAACTAAGTGCCAAAGGATCTGGAACTAAAACGTTAGGTGCTAGCAATAGAGAAGAACCACAATTAACATGATTTAGTAAATTATTTGTTATGGGGAGGGTGGGAGACAGAGGTCATGGTTAATGCTCTTGCTGATGGCTTTAGTAACTGCATGTATGGTATACTCTTTGTTGAGCGAGGGAAACAAGAGGAAGAGATATGACACAAAGTGAAAAACTTATTTTTAGATATGTATTAGACTACCTATTTGAAAATCCACATGGATTTTTAAAAAAATTAACATTGTAAAAAAAAGAGGTTTACATGGTAGGTGCAAATTTCAGTGTTTTATATATTTTAGTGTTAAAAGCACATACTTATTAATTTAAATTAGGGAGTGAATGAACAAAAAGTAGACAAAAAGATATTATCACTGGATCAAAAGGTATTTTATGACTGTGGTACTTCAGACAATGGAATATTATTCAGTGCTAAAAAGAAAGGAGTTATCATGCCATGAAAACACATGAATGAAATTCAAATGTATATTACTAAGTGAAAGAAGCCAATCTGAAAAGGCTACATACTGTATGATTCCAATTTTATGACAAAGGCAAAACTGTAAAGATAGTAAAAAGACTAGTGATTACCAGGAATTTGGAGAGAGAGAAAGAGATGAATAGGCAGAGCACAGAGGATTTTTAAGGCTGTGAAATGACTCTCTATGATACTATGATGATAGATGTATGTCATTATACATTTGTCCAAACCCCTAGAATACTCAATACTAAGAGTGAACCCTAAAGTAAACTATCGACTTTAGGTAATAATGAAGTGCCAATGTAGGTTTCATCAATTGTAACAAACGTACCACTTTCATGAGGGATGCTGATATGCTGGAAGTTGCACATGTGTGGGGGTCAGAGGTATACGGGAAATCACTGTACCTTCTGCTCAATACTTCTGTGAACCTAAAACTGCTCCAAAAAACAAAGTTTACTTTAAAAAGGTATTTTATGTAGTCTAAGTTTCAGTAAAGATTTCTGCTTATATATAAAAGCAGATATTAATCTGCATATATTAAAGGGACAATAACATAAGTAGATTGCCAGGTATCTTCCTATTTTACATCCATTCAAAAACAAACAAATATTATCTATTAAATGGCAATTAACAATTTAACATTAACCACAATTTAAAAATGGCAATTAACATTAACCACAATGAAAACTCCCATGAGCAAAATTACCAAGAATCTGTACCATATGGCTCTTACATTTTAGTCCTAAAAATCACACCCTAAAGAATTAGCATGAGTCAGTAAACAATGCGCTTCGTTAGTGGGGGTAAGTCCTGAGAATAATAATTGATCGTCTGAGAACTGACAAAAGGAGATAGAATTAAAATAATGGAGAGGTGCATGACATGCTTGGTCCTACAATACTCATTTTTTTTAACACTTGTTATTTTTATGTTATTACAATCATCATTAATGCAGTATTGTTTTTTGCTTTCTACTCAAAGACTTAGGTTTTCTTTGTTACCTTCTTTGTTCTAGTGAATTAGGATCCACTTATTCAATTTAAAAACTCTAGAATTCTAAAGGTTCCATCTTACAGTGGGTGTATTCTGCATTCTGTCTAGTGGCATATATACTCTATTTTAAAAGTAAATATTTCCTGAAAAAAATTAGTTGCAAATTTTTAAAGTGGTATGCTAGGCTATAATTTTAAAAGTAGTAGTGCACTGATATAAATGACTCCACAGCTCCTCATGTCACTCACACTAAGAGACCACCTAGGTTGAGATTTGGAGATTTCCAAGTATCTTCAGGGCTCGTGAATCTGTGCATGAGTCCCTTGGAGGGAGTGGTGGTGGTTATTCCAACCCTAAACCAACAAAAAGAGCCTCTAAGGAGACAGCATGAAGGGTTTAAGTTGTGTTTCTCTGCACTTGAGGGAACACCTTGAGCTCTTCTCTGATTTACAACTAAGAAAGAGGGAGAGACTGGTGAAGTGGTTTATTGAAGCAGAATAAAGGTGATTTTTTGGTATTTGACATTTCACAGTTTGTGAAGCAAAGCATTTGAGAGCATTTCTCTTGAGTCATATGAATCAACTCAAGGAGAGCCAGAAAGGCATCACTTTAGGTTTTGCCTAAGAGTGGGAAATAGAGCTCAGAAGAGAGAATCTAAAAGGATTCCTGGGTGCTGAGAACGGAGGGAATATCCAGTGGGAATTTGCTCTACAGGAAACTGCAGGTATGAGATCCCCAGAACGAGGCAACTTTTCTCAAGACAACACACCCAATTAGTCACCTGCTAAATCTGAGATTGTTTGTGTGCATCATGGTGAGATTTCTTAAGTGAAATTTTTCCTGATGCCCTTCCTTTGCACCTTTATACTCTGGGTCCTATCTCAACATTGTCAGATACCACAGTTATTTTTCTGGGGGAGAAGAAGCATTATGTAGGGGAAAGAAAGAGAGCAACTTGGTCATAACCCCACTTTCTTGAGAGTGGCTTATATAAATGAGGAAACAGTCTCAACTTTAGATCATATTGGGTTGTTTGATTTTTACCTGGTACTAGACATTTAAATTCTTGAATTAGAAGTATATTTTATGGTCTAAAGTGCTTGTAATGTTTTAAATTACCTAAAAGTAATCATAAAGTTAAGGACACTGGCCAGCTTTCCATCGAGGAGCAAGGGAATAAACAAACAAACCCTTCAATACAAATTCCAGGAGATAGTGGGAGAAAATGATTTACCATTACAATCAATGAGTTGTGTGAATTGTGCTTTTTCAGTGAACCAGAAACCCCCACACACAGACGTATACACACACAGATAAACTATTTTTGTTACTGTTGTTATTGACAATGTGAAGGATGAAAGAGTAATCCATTGACTCCATCTGTAAAACATGAATACTAAAATTCTACAAAATTTCCCCATATACCCAACAGGATTTTAAAAATTAAATGTGAGATACTTAAGTGCTGGTAAATATTAATTGTATTTTTATATTATCTGTCTCCTCTTTTAAAAGTTACACAAACTTGATTACTTTTGCATTTTAGAATATATTTTATAGGCTTATTGTATAGTTATGTAGACATGACTCTATATTTAGTTGGTTTTATTGCCAACATTAAGCTTTTTTTACTCTCTTCCTCTTCAGTTTGCATTTTGATTCATTTTTCATTCAAAGACAGATTATATTTATATAATTTATTCAGGAAGTTTACTTGAGTAATACACTTACTAAAGTCTTGCTTTAATGATTTTAATTAATGAATAATTTATAAGCACCTACTATGAGTCAGGGAAGTCTGTTTGCTTAGTACATGAGAGGTGTTTTGGCTGAGTAGAGAATTCTTGAATTTTGAGTCTTCTTTGTATAACTCCTCACCTACCACCCCAGAAAAGCTCTTTAGTTGTATTTGCATTATAAATGTCCTTTAAGGTTTCCAGTCTGTTTTGTTTTTTCTGTGTATTTTGCTCATCTCCATTCTGCATAATTTGGATGCTTACACAATTTTTGAATACTTGGAATAAAACCATTTCCATGAAATAACACTTTGTATTAGCATCTTTTACTTTTGCTCATAGATTCATGTTAGTCTTCATTTAGAAGAGTTTTTATTATTAACTTGAGTTATAAATAACTTGAATTTCCTGTTCTGTTTTATCTTGTTTATAGGTTGGATTTTCTTCATCTGTCAAAGGTCTTATATTTTCTTGTAATTATCTTTTTTTCCCATTAATTTGTCAGTTGTCATTATTTTTCTGTAATTTCCAATAGGTTGTTTGATGTTTACGGGACAAAATCATGCCTATCAAACTTTTTTTTTAAAAAAACAGCAACTTCTCCATCTTTTTAGACTGTTTTCTCTTTATGATCAATTGCTCTAGCTTTATAGCCAAGATATATTCTCTTGAATCTGGAGGACAAAATAAAAAATGTTCTGAAGTTTTGTTCTGTTTATGGCAGCGAAAGTGTTTTCATGGTACTATCTCCTTTGATTAACAATAGAAGACCCTGGCTTTTGACCTATTATGTCTTTACATATTTTTGATATTTTTCATTTTTGTACTCTTTTAGGTAAAAGTTCTAGAAATAATTATCTCCTTGTAGTAACAGGTCATTCTGGAAAAGGACCATATTTGTGACAGCCAAACATGAAAAAGCTTTTGATTTGTTGTGTCTACCCAGTCTAAAAGGAATTCCTACTTCTCAAACACTCTGCCTCCTAACGCTGCCTTTTATCATTGATCGAACAATTAGTGATGCCCTATATCACTTGAGGAACATAGCTTTAGGCTACGAAATACTGTTTGGAAGGAGAGGTACTCTGCCCTCATGGCCCAATACTGCCCTTTGGGTTTATCAGGATTCCTTTGGGTTTATCAGGATTCCTCTGTGAATGCATAGCATTCTTTTTCAAAACAGGATATTCCATTTTCAAAGCAAAAGAAATCAAATGTCTTCCTTCCCTGTCAGGTGTCTGTTACTCTTTTGAGTGCACTTAGCAGAAATCCCTGGTGACAAGTCTTATAAATTGTCCTTTTGAGTTTGAAGCAGTGATATGGATTTCACCACATTTTTATTTATGTTGGTCACAAATCTGGTGTCTGTCTGGTGGGATAAGAAAGAAGATGAACACCCATGTTTAGGTTGTTTGTGAGTCAGATGTCACTGTTGTCTCACAATTTCTAAAACTGTTCAGAATTTTTTCTGTGGCAGAAGACCTCTTTCATAGAATCACTTTGTCTCATGGAAATTAATGTACTTGATTTTTATTTGAATTAATTGAGAAGCAACTCTAGATGTATGGATATTAACGCATGTAAGATATTGCATGATTTTGTTCAACTTTAAGCGCAAATATATGCTCACATTCATTACCAACCGTTAAGAATTTGATAAACTTATCCAGCAGATGGCAGTGTTACCCCAATTTGGTGGATGTTTAACTGATTATTTTGGTCATAACAGTTGGGGGGGTACAATTTCATTTAAAGGGAATCTTTTTCAAGTATAAAGAAATATGGTACCATCTACGCAGAGATTCAATAATGCATATAAACTATATCAAGAAATTTTCTGTGTAGAAATGATAAAATAGCATAATAAATATAAGAAAATCAATGCAAATAATTTTCAAAAAACATGTTTTTTAATAAATTATATATAATTATAATAAAATTATATGCAAATATAATTTATAAATATAGTTGATAGTTATGTATAATTTATTAAAATAGACTTTTTAGAAATTAATGATTTTTATATATTTATCTTGCTTATACATATACATATGTAATATGATTTATTTTATAGCTTGAATAGACATAATCAATAGATACATATATACATTTCTAAAATAATTTTGTGCCAATTTTATAGTATAAAATAAATCATGTTTATTTAACTTACTGAATCCATGGACTAGATTTTAATTGAAGCAGTTAATACAAGGAAAATAAATGTTAATGGTTCCTCATACCTATTGGGAAACTTTATAAAAGATCTTGAAGAGTGACATGAAATATGAATTCTAAATATGATAGGATGTTGACAAAGACAGTGTCAGCATGGCAGGATAAGAGAATTAGCTAAGGAAATGTACATATCATCAGGACTTAGAGGGCCCATGGGTACTTTGACATAAATTTTTGTTTGTTTGTTTTTTATACTGTGATTTTCCTGTCATTGGTTTCATTTTATATTTGCTGGAAAAATTAACATGACCCAAGGAATTACATTTGGGATTTATTTTTCCCAGAAAAACATTTAGTAGACTTTTTATAATCAATTTTTTTTCTAATCAAAACGTGATCTGTAAGCTTTTCATTTAAGGGGGAGAATAAAGGACACGTGTGTACTGATCGGTTTTACTAGAAAGCACATATTTTGAATTTATTATTTCTGGCAGTAACATGAGATTCTTTTTTTTTTTTTTTTTTTTTTTTGCAGTACGCGGGCCTCTCACTGTTGTGGCCTCTCCCGTTGCGGAGTACAGGCTCCAGATACGCGGGCTCAGCGGCCATGGCTCACGGGCCCAGCCGCTCTGCGGCATGTGGGATCTTCCTGGACCTGGGCACGAACCCATGTCCCCTGAATCGTCAGGTGGACTCTCAACCACTGCGCCACCAGGGAAGCCCCAAAACTTTCATTTTTGATTGGGAAATATGCACTCTAAATTAAAACATAGTTGAACAAATATATGTAAAAATGTTATTCAAAATTTACTCTACCATAATCATTCTATGTTTTAAGGAAACCTTAAATACAGTGCTTTTCAAAGTGTGGTCCCTGTGCTAGCGGCATCAATATTACCTGGGAACGTGTTAGAAATACAGATTCTTAGACCTCACCCCAGACCTAAAGAATGAGAAACTCAGGGGTTGCTATAGAGCCCACCAGCTGTGTTTTAACTTCTCCAACAGATTCTGAAGCCATGAAAGTTTGAGAACCATTGCTCTAGTATAGTGGTTTACAACCCTAGCAGTGGAGTAGAATCACCTTGAGATCTTTTTCAAATGACCTTGCCTGATTTCCACCCATGTTGGTTCTGATTTAGTAGGTTTCAAAATATTTTTAAGCTTTCTATTTCTTACAACACTGTACATAACACAGTTACACTGTAATATGATACTGACCTAATATTTTGTATGTTCCACAATGCTTTTTCTTTCTTCTCTTTTTCTTTCTCCCTCTTTTCCTCTTTTGTCATAGGCTACTGCTATACATCCAAAGGGAAAAACAACAACAGCAACATTTCTACATTTTAACAAAATCTATCATTATACCATGTTGACTTCATAAACTAACTTTTCTAAATTAATCTTATAGACTCACACATGGCCCACCTCTAAATTAAACTGGAAACTGTACTCCACTGGGAAAAAAATCATGGAGAGCAAACACTGAATCTCTGCCCCCCCAAAAAATGTAATCTAAGACTTAGATACAACCCTATTCAACTTGATATTTAATACTAATTCTATAGCACTTAAACTAATTTATTATTTTGTTTGATTATAAAAATAACACAAGCTCACTATATAAAAGTATAAAGAAAAAAGTAATTTACCCATAATTATCAATTTGTAATACACATAATTTATATAAATATATAAATTTATAATATATAGTATACACATAAAACAATTATAAATGTTAATATATTGCTTTGATGTATATCAAAAATTTTATGCAAATGTATTTATTATATAATATATGTGTATATTGAATATTAAGTAAATAAATCTATAAATCTCATTAATGAAGTACATTATGCCTTATTTAAACATTGTTATACTAGTTTTAATTTTTATAAAAATTCTGCAATGGTAATTGTATACTTTTTCTACATATCTATATATCCAATCAATATATACATAGATACATAGATAAATAAATAATTATTTTTGTCATTTTAACAATTTATATAAATGGTAGAATCATACTTGTCTGTCACTTTCAGTTTCCTTTTGGCTCACAATTATATTTTTGAGATTTTTTCCATGTCTATCCTCTTATTTATAATATTAGAGTTTAATACAAGATTAAGACATACTTTATTCATACTCCTAGGCACTATTCTTTCAGAGAAAATTATTTTTTGCAATGTTTTATGACATTACTAGAAATGAATATTGTTGTATATATTTCTTTGTGCACATGTGATCCTTCTCTCCAGAGTAGAAATCTAGATTAATCAATGCTGGACTACATAGTCAACAGTTCTGCAATCACTGAAATGCTTTCCCAAGTAATTGTGCCAATTTGAACTGCCTGTGAAAAATTTAAATGGTCCATTACCCAATAAGCTTACTACAGTTTTATATAATGGCTTTTTATTATTATTTATCTTTTGCTCCACTGATGGTTGTGAAATAGTAACATACTGTTTTAATTTACATTTACATGTCACTGGAATTTAAACATTTTCTCCAATTGTTATTGATTAACAGCTTGATTGTTAATCAAATTTTGATTTTCTCTGTTGTAAGAGAATTGTTATATGTGAATTGTCTGTTCACATACTTTGGACTCTTCTTTGTTTGTTAATGTTTTGTTAACTTGTAACAGCTTCTGTCATGGCTGCTAAAATTGTTCATTATTTACCTGTAAATATGTTTTCCTAGAGGGACATTTGTATACTCACTTTGCTTAATGGCTTTTGTTATTGATAAGTTTTAATTATATAATAGACAACATTATTTTTTTACATTTTGTCCTTTTATTTTCTTAAGAAAGCTATATTGTTACATATTCTCCTTTGTTGTACTCTAAATGTTTTACTTTTCTTATATTCATAATGTGGCCTTTATTCCTCTCAAATTTATTTTCTTCATAGGTAAGACAGAGACCAGACGAGGTTGGTTTTTGTTTTTATACCTGTATAAGTAAATTATTTTTCTAGGACTGTTTATTGAACATAAATTTTGGAGTGAAATCTCATTTTCAGTTTTGGTGAGTCTCAGCCCCAGAATCTCCCCTATTCCAGAGCATCCAACTGGAATGTTGTGTGTGTTCACAGGGTCCCTCCCTCTGGCACAATCTGAATTCTAATTCCTGTCTACTCAACGTGGTGAGACTGCAGAGTATTCCAAGCAGTATTTTTGGGGAGGTTATTAAACATTTCAGCTTCTGCCCATGCAAAGTTTAGCAAATATCTATGAAAATGAGTGTATATCAGGCTTAGTTCTGCATCTCGCCCTTCTTACTGAGCCTGTGTTCTTCAGCCTCTAATTTTGTCTCCGTGAATCAAGGAAGCCACCAAAAGAGACCTATTGCTTTCTTCTTGAGCAATCTCCCTCTGCCCACAAAAGGCTCCTGTTCTCAACCTCTATCCTGCACACCGGATGGATGAAGGGGCTACAGAATATCAGCTCACCTCCCCATGGTTTCCTGGCTCCTGAGTCTTGGTCCCTGCAATCCCAGTTTCTCCAGGAGCCCTCTTATGTCCTTAAATGGATTCTAAATGCTTTATCTGTGTTTTCTAATTATTCTCAGGAGAGCTGTATTGCTTCAGGCTATTCCATTATAACCAGAAGCAAAAGTATAATGTGGTTAATTTTATATTTGAATTTGTTTAATTTATTTTGTATTCTTAATTTATCTGTGTGTCTTGCATTTACTGTGCTTTATCTTTGTTTATATGGAAAAAAATTCTCTTTTACTCTGTCCTTCTATTTGCGTTTTAAAGTTCTTATTACCCTAACCCCCCACTCCCTCCTTAAAAGATGTATATTTAAGGATAACTTTCAATAATTTTCTTTACTATTGTAGCGTGCATAATTGCCGTAGAAGGTCTGAAGCTAATAAAGAGTTCTATCCTACTCCTAAATAAAAGAAGAGACTGATTGCTTTAACATCATGTACCTGTTCTCCAGTTACATGCTGTTGTGCTAGTTATTTTACTTTAACAAGTTTTTAAACCACAAAAAGTTCTTATTAAGATTTCAAATCTTTTTAATTTCTGAAAAATATTTGCAGGCACAATTAATATTTTTTAAAAATTACATGCTTCTTTCATCTTTTCTCTCTTCTGGTTTCCAAAATGCATCCTTTATTTAACTTTTCATGAATAGCAATGAATAACATTTTCAAGTTTGACAATGTGAAAATGTTTGTATTTGTCTCACTCTTTACTTGTAATACAATAGGACATGAAACTGCTTCTGATCAGTTCATTATTTAAGTGCTTAATAATTAATAATTGTTTTGAAACTATGTATGGTGACTGATGTCAACTAGATTTATTGTGGTGATAATTTTGCAATATATACAAATATCAAATAATTACTTCATACAGCTGAAACTAATATAATGTTATATGTCAATTTTTCCTCAATTAAAAAAGGAAAAATAATTAGTAATTGTAAGCTTTTTTGGGTAAACTTGTTTTCACAAGGAGACCCCCTCATTGGTTTGGATGGAGGAACATAATCACAAATAAGATTTTTTCAAATCTATTTAGATTTCCTCATTATATAACTAAGACAACTTTGAAGTTTCTGGACTATGTGGCAGTGGAAAATCAAACAAAATCTCAAATGAAGCACAGGTTCTGATTACATTTACTTCTGAGACAAATCTTTTCTTCCTGAACCCCAAACAGAGTTCAGTAATAATTTCAAATTGTCCCTTTACAATGGTAAAATCTGTTTTGCTTAGTTTAATGTTTAATTCTGAGTATAATTTTTCAAGCTTTAAGTAAGATCCCAGTTGAAACCTGTGCCTCACAAGAGCCCAGAGCTTGATCTATGACCCTCAAACAGTTTAAACTGAAGTTATGTGTTACCAGGATCATAATCCCCTCCATCCGAATCCACGGCTCAAATCTATTATCTATGTATCTATGTATTTACCCCTCTCTCTTTCTCTCTCTCTCTCTCTCTATATATATATATGTATATGTATATATTATATATATATAATATATATATACATATATATATGTAGAGAGCGAGAGAGACCACAAAATGTAAGGATTTTAAATGACCCTAGATCCCTAGCAATTATGGAGTTCAGTTTATCACTGTGGGACAGAATTATAATATTTTTGACAGATGGTCATCAACTTGCTTCTGTTAGGCAGCACACTATACATATTAACTGCTCATTTCATTCCCCAATTGCTTTAGTTGCTGAGATAGGATATCAAATCCACTGATTTTTATTATCACTATCTTTATTTTGTCTTTGTTTCTGAAATTAATATCGTCAAGAAAATGCTATCATGAATGACTGGAACTATAAATGGATACAGCTAAAAATACACTCCTAAGGATAACAATTCACTGGAGTGTTTTTGGATAGAACAAGCCAACTTCAATAAGTCACTTTACTTTCTTTTTTTAATCTTTACTGAGGTATAATTGCTTTACATTGTTGTGTTAGTTGCTGTTGTAAAACAAAGTGAATCAACTATACGTATACATATATCCCCATATCCCCTCCCTCCCACCCTCCCTATCCCACCCCTCTATGTGGTCATCAGTGGAAAAGAAGAAATCTTTATTTCTGGGTTAGTAGCTAAGTATAAGCTTCTTTTTACCTCCAATGTAATATTTAGATAAGTAAAATATCCTAGCATATGATACAGTATTGATTAAGAATGGGAGCTTTGGAGTGAGTTCATCCCAAGTGGTGCCTGACTCTGCACTTACTAGCTTTGCCTATAAATATTGGGAAAATGTCTTACACATTTTACCTAACCTGTAAAATGGGATGAAATGATATCTTCATAATGAGCTCTTGAGGAAATTAAATAAAATAGCACATATAAAAGAATTAACACAATGACCAGCTGTTGATGGGGAGGAGAGTCATATTGAAAGATATTTAGGAGATATATACAGACCACTTCACAATTTTTATATGATAATGGCTTACAGAAGAAAATCTGATTGGCAGAAGGTGTATTACTTAGGACACAGATTAAGACAATGGCATATGTATTCTGGATGCCTTGTAGCATTACCCATACATAGGTACTGAACTCTGTATTAGTTATGATACAAGCTCAGTTACTGTGACAAAGGTTCAAAAACAGCAGTGGCTTAAACTAGATAGAAGTTTGTCTGTCAAGTAAGAGTTTTATCATGGGCAGTCCAGGGTTGTTATTGTGGTTGTATTGTATCTGGGACACAGGCACTTTGTATATTGTTGCTCTGCCATTTTTCACATGTGGTTTTGACCCCTTTGCATAATAAAGGTGTTATATTTCCCATATCCATATTCCAAGGAGTAGGAAGGAGAGAAACTAATGGAGATCATAATCCCTTTCTTTAAATCTGAGTCAGGAAGGTGACCATGTCACTAACATTCCATCAGCCAAAACATAATTACATATACCCACCTGCAAAGGACATTGCAACATGCAGTATTTATCTCAGTTACTAGGAGATCAATTAACCTCACAGAAGCTCTGTTATTTGAAGGGAAACAGGGAAAGTGGGTATTGAATTTCTTCCACGGTTTACCAGTTTAGCCACACAAGTATACTTTTCTCACTCCCTCACTTTCCAAATGAGACAATGACAATAATATGTCTTAATAAGTTACTTTATCCTACTCCAAGTCAGGTGTTTTAGTTTATGAATGATCCTCTCTATAAAGGAGAAATTACCTGCCCCCCCAAACCAGATATAAAATGGCAGACTAGCAGACAGATGACCACAATTAAAATCTTTCTCTAAAAAGGAGATAATGGGAAACATAAATTAATCATCAATCCATGATAATGATTATATTACAGAAATTATGGGAATTTCTTGCCCTAAACATTGAAAATACGTTAGCCTATGTGACAGCCTGGATCTTGTTCTGTCCATTGCTCTCTGTGGTCCCTGGCTTTGACCTCTGAAGGATGTTTCTTGCCCATCATTTATTCTGGAAGAATTTAATGTGGGCATTGGAGAATATAGCTCTTGGGGAAGTAAGATATTGCAACCCATCTTTTCCTTCAGGCAAATTTGGGATTCAGAGGATCAAACACTGGCAATAATTTACCCTGCAAAATAAGAAGACTATCAGTTTATTGGCAGACAGGAAGTTCCAAATGCAAATAAGCACAGTTAGAGGTCACATTTTGACAATTTTTTTTTTAGAAAACACTGACTTTTGGTTACTACTTTCTGTGCTCTTTACATTATCCTTTCATTTGGCTTATTAAAGCCATTCGATATAGTATACTTGGATGGAAGAGTAATTGTCTTAATCTCATTTTTTACCATTTAGCTGTCTTCCAATATCCATCCAAGAATATAGAGGGAAGTTCTTAAATAATGGGAGAATCTAGAAGAGAAGTTATTTGAAGCAATACACCTAAAGCTGTGTGTAGCAATTGCCATCACAACCTGTCAGTCAGAACATAACTTCCCTGGTGGTCCAGTGGTTAAGGCTCTGTGCTTCCAATTCAGGGGGTGCGGGTTCGATCCCTGGTCAGGGAACTAATATCCCACGTGCCGCAAAGCAAAAGAAAAATATAAATAAAATCAATTAAAAAATAATTATATGGCCACCTCTAGAGGTAAAGGCATATGAGAAATGTATTCTGTGTATGGGGAGTGACACACCAAGATGTTACTTAGGCTGTTATTAATAAAGAAGGGAAGAATTGATATTAGAAAATAATTAGCAATCTCTGACACTGAAAGATGAACACTTGTTTTAAAGCACAGTGCTTTTTATATTAATTAAATTTAAATTGGTCAAATCTTTCAATTAAAAGACAAAGATGTTGATATGCCATTTACAAGAATGATATCTAAAATATAAGGATGAAGAAAGGTTGAAAGTAAACAAACGATGTGCATGAAAAAATTGCTAGAAATATGTTAGTATTAGAAATCAGTATTTAAGACAAAAGAGTATCCAGGAACCAAAAGTGAATGTCCAAGCAGATCCTATACCAGACTTGCCGGAACAATTTTTATTGAGAGGAAATCACAAAAACAGCAGTGGTGGCAAGTATGTGGACCCCCTGTTGCCCACTCAGGAGCAGATATAACCAATTTGCTTTGCTGTACTCCTGAAATTAACACAATATTGTAAATCAACTATACTTGAATTAAAAATATATACATGGGCAAAGAAGAAATAATATTGGATATTATAAAAGTTTCATATGGATCTTATGGTAAATAACGTATATCTTAAATTGTGGCTTATATCTAAAAATTATCAGAGAGAACTATTTACCTTCAAATGCAAATGTTAGAAAAAAGGGTAACAGTTAATGAGCTAAGCATCTATCAATAAAAATGCATAAAAAGCAGCAAACTAAACTTGAACAGAGGAGTAGGAAGGAAGGAGGGACAAGTATGAGTAGAAATTAGTATGAGACGCAAGAGGGAAGAGATATGGGAACACATGTATAACTGATTCACTTTGTTGTAAAGCAGAAACTAACACACCATTGGAAAGCAATTATACTCCCATAAAGATGGTAAAAAAATAAAAACAAAATAAAAACTAAAAGAAAATGATCAAATAATAGAAGAGATCAACACAACCCAAAGAGTTCTGAAAATACTAATAACCTTGGTAAACCTCTTGAAAGAAGGATAAGGGAAAAAGAAAAAGCACAGAACAACCAACTTGAGGATTAGTTATAAATTAGAATATATATATTAGAAAAATATAACTTTTCAAACTTACCAAGTTGTATCACAGCAATAAAATTTCCTCTCACATTTAAATTACAGTAACATATGGCTTCACAAATTAATTAGTCCAAACATTCAAAAAAAAAGCTAATACAAATTTTTAAATAAAATAGTAATGAGAGAACACTTCAGCACATTTGATGAGGCTAGAAAAAATTTGATGTTAACATCTTGGACAGCCTGAGAAAGGAATATAACAGCCATTCTTGCTCATGAGCAAAGGTACAAATATTCTAAACAAACATTATCAAATCAATCCCAGCAATTTATAAAGAAGATAATAACTTATCAAGTAATAGGGTTTGTCCCTGGGATTCAAGATTGGGTCACACACAAAACAAACCACAACATTGATAGAGTGAAGGAGAGAGAAATATATATTAATTTTCCTAGATGCAAAATATATGTGTATTAAAAGCCATTATCCTTTTTTTTAGGTGGAGGAAGATGATGGAAATCAGTTTTATTCACCCTTCCAATAGGACAACTGGGCAGGTTCTACTGTCTGCACATTTTCCTAAGACAGTATTAAGGTCACTTACATACATATTAACTCATACATATTTGGCAATGAAAATATTGAGTAATATGTCCTGTGGCTTTTTTGTTTGTTTTTTATTGAAGTACAACTTACATATAACATTATATTAGTTTCAGGTGTACAAAATAATGATTTGATAATTGTAAACACTGCAAAATGATCACCACAATAAGTCTAGTTAACATCTGTCACCATACATAGTTACAAACTTTTTTTTTCCTTGTGCTGAGAACTTTAAAAATTTAGTCTCAACAACTTTCAAATATGCAATACAGTATAACTAACTATAGTCACCATGCTGTACATTACATCCCCAGGACTTACTTATTTTATAACTGGAAGTTTGAACACAAGGTACAAACTGCCAGTCATTATCCTTTCTTGATTAAAAAATGTCTCTAAGCTAAGTATTGATATGGAGAAACTCCTTTATCTAATAAAGAGTACCTTCAAAAAAATCAAAGCAAGCATACTTATTAGAGGATCATTGAAAGCTTATCTTTTGATAACAAGTCATTAATGCTCACTAACACAACTTCTATGTATCACACTGCAATTGTAAATGCACAGTATAAAAAAGAAAAAAGTGATAAACAGTGTCAAGGTTAAAAGTGTACAAAAAAATTCTTATTACTGGCTGATATGATTATATTTATATATATACATAACTATTTCAAATAATCTTCATACAAATTATTGTAAGTAATGAGGGCTTAGGAAATTTTCTAATTACTATTTTAATTCTAATAGAATTTATTTTTATTTCTAGATTACAGAAACAACCAGGAAATAACAAAACTAAAAAGTAACTAGTAAGAAATCTGACAAATAATGTAAGGACCTCTATGAAGAAAATTGTATAAGTTTATTGAGAGACATAAAAGAAAGCTAATAAGTGGAGAGATACATCATATTCTCCATATTCAAGGATTGCAAGAATCAAATATAATACAGATGTCCACTGTTTATAATTTATATTTCAGTGCAATTTAAATCAGTCTCACCAGGTGTGTGTGTATGTGTGTTGTGTGGTTTTTTTTTTTTTTTTTTTTTTTTGTGTGTGTGTGTGTGTAAATAGCCCATTCTCTCTGGACAAAAAAGAAAAGGTGGGGTTTGCTTTGCAAGAATCAACATATAGATAAATTGACAGAATAAAAACTTCAGAAGGCCCACATATATGTCTTAATTTGATACACAAGGATATTATTTTTCAGATCAGTGCATCAAATAGTTTTGTTTTAATAACAGTGCTGAGAAAATCAAGTAGCTATATAGAAAAATAGAAAATTGAATTACTGTTTCCCAACATACAAAAAATGCAGGTAAAGAATGTAAAAGCAAAGCTACTAAATTTTAGGACAAACTGTAAGTAACTTTAAAAAAATATTGACATAGGGAAGAATATATGAAACAAAACATTAAAAGCATAAACATCAAAATAAGTTTAACTACATTAAAAAAAAAAGACATCTGTTCATTAAATAACACTAAAATGAGAGTGAAAAGACAAGCCACAAAGTGGTAGAATATATTTTCAGGGACTATAATAACTAACAAAAAAAAGATTTAAGTTCTTAAAAATTAATAAAAATAAATACAAAAAAATACAAATACCACACAGCAAAATAATTTAGTAGGAATATCATACTATGAAGAATACAAATACCCAATAAAAAATCTGAAGATGTGTTAGTCTTAAGAGACAAGTATACTAAAACCACAATTAGGTATTATTACACTCTCTATATATTTGCAAAAATACTTAATTCTGAAATTCTAAGCATAAGAGTGGAGTGGGGCACACACACTCTCACATACTGCATGAGGGAGTAAAACTGGTCTAAGAACTTTGGAAAACTATTTGGCATTGCCCAGTAAGATGCAAGATGCACAAACTCTACAGATCAGCAATTCCACTCTTAGGTACAAACCTTAAAAAATTTCTTGCACATGTGTGCAGAATCATATACAAGAAAGTGAACAGACACAGTTGATAATTGCCCAAATCTGACAAATATTTTAAGCAAACAGTAACAGTAATAAATAGATTATGGTAGATTCTAAAATGAAACAAAATATAACAATTAAATGCAATACAGCTATAGGCAATGCATATGAAACAAATAATATTGAGTGAAAATACATGTAATATGATTAAATTTATATAAAGTTTGGAAAGAAGGAACAGTATGCATACAAAGTTTATAAATGCATAAATTTAGAATTATTAGCATGGTATGATGACAATAGAAATCAGAGCAAAGTAGTTCCTCTGGGAAATGTGAGGATTCATGTTCAGGAAGGGGCACTTGTGGGGCTTCTGTTATGATGGCAATAATTTATTATTTGAAATAAGTGATCAATACATCAATGCCTGCTTTTTATTATTCTGGAAACTCTGCATATATATTTTATGCACATCACATTAATATATGTGATGAACCAAAATAAATTAAGAAAACATTTTAATTACTGACACTGTAAGTCCCATAGGCACACCATATCCATTGTTTGTGAAAAAAATATTGCTATGGTATTTTTTTCTACTTTAGGTAATGCTTTTCTTTGGATGAGATTTATGATGGAAGAAACCTATAATGACTCTCTTTTATGCTCCTTGTCTAATTAAACAAGTAAAACAAAAGCAAAAACGTCGTAGCTTAGCTTCTCAGGGAGAAAATTAAAGCAATATATAAAAAGCAGTATGCTTATTTGAGAAGGTAAGTTCAGTTTTGTTTTGTACTTGTTGAGATTGACATAAACATTATCTTTGGAAAGAAAGTTTTCCTATTTTATTGATTAGTGAATTAACACTCCCAGATCGAAATGCTGATGTCCATGATTTAAAACCAGTTGTAGAGTAGATGTTTTGATGTGGACGTTAAAAGGGTCCTTTAATACTACTAAATTTTATGTAGTTGACTTTGAAATATAGTTAATGAAATTTTGCCACTTTGGCATGGCCAAAATGTTTGCATGTTTTTTACTAGAATTATCTTCTTATGCTATAGTTGCTAGCAGTGTATAGCCTTCACAAAATGACTTAATCATGTAACGTAGGAGATAATTCTTTGCAGTAGGAAGCATCTAAATGTTAGAATAGTTAGGTATTTATAGCCTTTAGTTTGTCAGTATATTTCCCCAAACTATAGAACAATCTTATTTCTCCATCTTCTTTCTTTTCTTTATCAAAAAAGTAAATATTTTAAATTATAGTTTTATAAATATTCCCAGGGAAGATGGGCAATTATAAAGTAAAAGAACAGGACAGAGAAGGAGGAGTAAGAGAAAAAAAAGAAAGAGGAGAAAGAAAGAAAATTACAAAAGGAAGGAAGAAGGCAGGGGTGGGGGGGAGGAAGGAAGAAAGGAAGGAAGGAAAGAAGGGAGGGAAGGTGGAAGAAACAGTGTCTTGCATCAGAGTTGCTTATTACTTTTTGTATTTCAATGGAGAAAATACTACGTATAAGCTACTTAATAAGGAAAACAGGTTTGGGTATGTTCAAAAGGGCTTTGGTAAGAAATATCTGGGGTGAATTGACAAAATGGGACCACTCAATAAGCACTAGAATGGTTTAAGTGGGAAACACAGGTGAGAGAAAGGTTCAAAGTATTTCACTTGTGAAATAGAATTCATGTTTTTGTCAAGACAAGAAAGTTTTATGCATAAAAAATTTTCTCTGCCCTTTGGCCTCCTTTCTCCCCACTACTGTGCACTGTGTATTTGCATTATGCATCAGCCAAACCTTCCCCATCAGCAGAAATACTTGCTCAACCATAACGAGCAACATTCCTCTAGATTAACAAGACAATTCCTTAAAAGATAACATGCTTTCTTGATCTTGTAAGGGGCCAGATGACACTTAGATCCGGATTGTGTAAACTGTCAGTGATATGTCATTTAATGTACAGCTCCCTGTGTCAAAAAAACTTAAATAAATGTACCTTGATTTCTAACAGGTGGAACACTTCTCAGAACTTTCTGAGATGCTTTTTCCTGTGTTATAATCCTCAAATTTAGCTCGAATAAAATTTGTACTTGTTTCATAGATTGGCTTTATTTTTTGAGATTACTTTTTGTTGGCACACTGTAGAAAAATAATGACAAAGGGAAGAAGGAAAAGGATTGGCATATTTATTTTATAATTTGCTGGTTCCATGATACAAACACTGAGCTTAAAGTGGGGGTGAGGCTGGGAAGTAACACAAAACTCTTGTTCTAATCTTGTATAAAACATTGAAATTTGATTATAGGACAAGCAGTCCCAGAGCTAAATTAAGATATAAGAATCTTTCTTGTCAGAATATTCATTCTCATCATCACTAGAGTCTTTTCATATTCTTCACAAAATCGAGAGTGATATTATGTCAATTGCAGAAGTTTAAATCTGTAAATAATATAGTACCTGATAATTTATTGCTGAGTTGGTAAAAACTTCATCTTTTTCTCCTGAAATATTTCAGGAAATATTAAACATAATCCATCAGCCTTGCTTCCCAAACTACTGTAGCCTACATCCAGTAGGATAAAAAGTTTATAATAATTTTACTTTTTTATTCTCCCTGGCTTAAATTCCAGGTTTTTCTGACATTTTATACTTTCTTTGGTTCTTTTGGGTTTTTTTGCCTCTCACTGTCATGGCCTCTCCCACCGCGGAGCACAGGCTCCGGACGCGCAGGCCCAGCGGCCATGGCTCACGGGCCCAGTGGCTCCACGGCACGTGGGATCCTCCCGGACCGGGGCAAGAACCCGTGTCCCCTGCATCGGCAGGCAGACTCTCAACCACTGCGCCACCAGGGAAGCCCATGTTTTGTTTTTTTAAATAAGTGAGTATTCCTTTACTCTGTCACTTTCATCCTGAGTCATTATTTACCACAATATTTCACATTCCTAATCCTTCTATCATTATCTGCTCACATACAACATTTTCTGTGCAAGTCTCAGTGCTCACCAGCTTCCTCTCCACTTCTGCCGTCCCCTGGTATAAGAAATAATTTGTAAAGTATTGTTTAGTTACAATCCCTTCTCATGAAATGTATCTTGGCTGGGTGTGGAATTGTCGATTTGCAGTTCTTTTTCTCAAATAACCTCTGGGAAGTTGTTTCGAAACCTGATTGCACGTTAGAATCACCCAGAGAGGTACTAAATAGTATTGCCCACTGATCTACTTATAGAGATCCTAATATATTTGCTCTGGGGTTAGACACGTTGTTACTGTCTTTTAAAACTCTGAGATGACTTTAATGTACATATAGGTTTAAAAACCATTGACCTAAAATAAGGGTTTATATCTTTGTTTATTTCTTCAGCTTCTAGCTTCTAATTTTACAGATAAGTTTTTTTACATCATATTATTCTTCCCCCCATCTTTTTTTGGAATGTAATGTGTGTTCTTTCCGTTTTTGGAAACTTTTTTTTTTTTTTTTTCATAATCCAGGTACTTCTTATCTTTTTCTGAGTGGGTCTTCTCTTTACCTTGTCTACAATCTAGTCACATCTACCTAGTTCTAGTCACTTAAAATTGTTCCAACTCAGCGTGCAGCCATTACCTATCATTCTCCTATTGCCAACAATTTGGCTGTACTCCACACATACTTATAAAATCTTTCCCATGATACTGGTCTTTAAATTATTTTATCTCTTTATACTTCTGCATAGTGCCTTATAGATATTTTTATATGAAAACCATAAAAGGGATTTTGTAAGGAGTAGGATATTTTATTTACAAACTTCCCCAACAAATAAATACTGGGCTGAGATACTCATAATTCACTAATGAGTACAGTTAGTTTCCATGCCCAAGTAGGACTAAGAAAGTGAATTCTGGCCTGGGAAAAGAATCCAGTTAATCCTTCCAGCAGTAGATGATAAATCTGGGTAAGCAGGAGCCATATTCCAAAGAGTTTATATAAGGGGGCACATGCTTTAGCTATCCCAAAACGTATTAAATAATTATTATATTGGACTAATCAATTCTGAGACCTTAAAATCCTCAGGCACCAGTTCTTTTGCATTCTAACAGCAGAGTGCCCTAAAAATTTTCAGTATCCTATAATTGCCCTGTTTTAAGTGTGCCAAAAATTAAGATAATACCTATTCAGAATTTCTAATATGAAGACTAATCCAAGGTATGGGAAAATTATGAACAGTTACATACACTAGTAACTTCTAAAATTAATTTTAACGAATCTATATTTGCTGTCATTTTATCTCTAAATTTACAATTGTTATCAGTATTTTCACATTACTTTTATTACATTTATAGCATAAAATATAAATATATAAACGTATTATATGTACTATTACCTTAAGTTCTAGAGGCAAGAAGTTCAAAATCAGTTTCACTCGGCTGCAATCAAGGTGTCAGTAGGGCCACACTATCTCTAGAGACCCTAGGCAGAACCAATTCCTTGTCTCTTCCAGCATTCCTTGGCTTGTGGACACAAAACTCCCATCTTTGCTTGTCTGATCCCATTGCTTTCCCTCCCTCCTCCTGTATGTCAAATCTCTATTTTTTTCTTTTTGTAAGGATACATGTGATTGCATTTTAGGGTTCATTCAGAAAATCCCGAATAATTTTCCATCTCAAAACCTTACATTTAATCACAATGCATAGTCCTTTTTTTGTCATAAAAGGTGGCATTCACAGGCTTTAGAAATTAGGACATGGATATTTCTTTGTGGGTCATTAGTCACACCTTTCTATTCAAATGACGTTCTTTTTTTATTTTTATTTTTTTTTTGTGGTACATGGGCCTCTCACTGTTGTGGCCTCTCCCGTTGCAGAGCACAGGCTCCGGACGCGCAGGCTCAGCGGCCATGGCTCACGGGCTCAGCCGCTCCGCGGCATGTGGGATCTTCCCGGACCGGGGCACGAACCCGTATCCCCTGCATCGGCAGGCGGATTCTCAACCACTGCTCCACCAGGGAAGCCCTCAAATGATGTTCTTAATTATGATGTCAGAATATGTAAACATATTTAGCATCTACAGATAAAAATAATCATGGTTTTATTGCAGTATATGAATTAATACAGATAATACAAAAGGAAATTTATCCCATTTAGATAGTTTTTTGGTTGAAACATCTATAATTGAAACTTAACTAGAGAATCAGTTGTCTGATTATCCTTTGAAGAAAATTATCCTTACAATACATATGCTAGAATGAAAAGCAAGAATTTATTTTCATTTAAGCCAAGTTCATTTACTTGATAACTGAGGCTGAACATATACCCTTTCTTTTGCAATATAAAAATGAGTTTTTACTGTAACTATACAGCATCTACTATGAAATTACTTCATAACTGTTATATGAATGTACAACATGTTAGTAAAATACTAAGAAATTTATAATATTAGTTTTCTTCCAAGAGTGTGCAAACCATTATAAAGCGAAGGAAAAACTGAGTTAACAGAGGTTCCAAAATTTAGTGGCTTAGCAAAAATAAATGTTTATTCACTTACTTATGTAACAAACCTATGGTGATAGTCTTTTTTGGTGAATGGCTTTGTTCCACATGGTTATTCTGGGAACTTGTTTATTTTGGCTATTCTATCTTTTCTTAAGTTGTTCACTTCATATGCCATGGTTCACAAGCATATTCATTTTTGTGTAAGGGAAGAAGAAAGAGATAAAATGTGAGATACTTGAAGCTCACAAGCTGTTATTTCTTTTTATGTCTAATGCAGGATTCTGCATACTGAATAAATATTCATTAATTGAATATTATTTAATTACATTAAATTTGTTTTTATTTTATATTATTCTCCAAGTCTCACACAATTGAGGATTTATTGACTGAGAAGATTTTTAAAAATCCTCCACTAAAAACACATTCATTATCTGTTCCTTAGCAGGATGATATCTTAGCAGGATTATACTGGATGTATCCAGTATCATGATACATTATATTTCAGTCACCTTATTTATACACTGTCTTCCATATTTTAATTAAGGTATTTAATTATCATTCCAGGCTTTACACCTTCTGATCATAATTTGTTAACTACTTTGATATATGTCCATCACCAGCCATTTAAACAAAAATCAATACGGATATTTTTAATTAAAAAGGATAATGCATGTAAAATATGATCTCTTAGCAGTGGAAATAACATTTTTTATATCAAATACTAAAAAAAAAAAAAAACAGTACAGCTTTGGGGAAGTTTTATATTGATTATTCTAATTCATCAGGCTAAACTTCATTTGCAAAATTTTCAAGAATTATTCTATTTTTACTCCCAAAGCAGTCTGACTTAGTAACAAAATTGGGTTTTTTAGTGTTAAATTGATGAAAATTATTATTTCTCTATTCATTGTATAGTTTTGCCACGCATTTCTACATGCACCTAAAGCAACAATGGTGTTGATAAATATGTAGCCTGTGTAGCTACATGACGTTTTAATAAGAGGATCTGCTTGGAGGTCAGTTGGTCTGAACTTCACAATGTTTAAGTAATAAATGTAAACTTTGGCAGGAGGTCTCAGGAGGGGAGGAGAAGCGTTATTTACCCCATCCATAAAAGTAAGGGGGTAAATGAGATTTTTAATCTTGTAAATTATTTTAGTCAAGTGAATTTGCTAATACTTTTCTCACTTGTTGAGTGTGTATGTGCACCCACATGAGTAAATTTAAAGAAAGTTTTTCTTTTCAATTGTTTCTAAATTTCCTAGTCTAATGTGATGATGATAGAGCAAAAACTGAAGCCAATAAATAGTACACATTGCTATTGAACTATTCACATATTAATAAAATCTATTACTTAAGGGCTAATTAAAAATAACTTTGAACCACAGTTTTCATTTGGAAGTCATTTTGAACTTTCTAAATCAGAAATTTGCACTCAGGATTTATGAGTGTGAATGGATTTTTGTTTTTAAATCTGATAGTTAGAGTGTGTTTGCATATTTATAAAGCAATAGTTTTTATTTTTCTTAAAATCCAATGATTGTATATAATCACAACTGTAAAAAAACTTCAAAAAACTAAAAATAGTACATAATATATACTGATAACAAAGGAACAGCTGGGAATAGTCGAGATCAGGCTTGGTTTTGCAAACAAGGTTATCTCAAGGTAATACTATCTTTAGAAAAGATTTTTACCTTACCATGTTATAAAAATTCTATGAATGAGATGATTCTAAAATCTATTTGCATTGCAAATTAATTATTTGAACTTTTGTTAAATTTAAGTAGTATTTAAATTTAAATATTCTTAAAATAAGAACCATGTAAATTATCATCTTAATATTTTCAAAGAAAAAAGAACAATGTCTAATTTTCACATTAATAATTATAGAGAACTTAAGAGAGAAGGGGAAAAAGTAGAAAAACAAGTTTTTGACTACAAGGTTGAGTTTTTTCACTTATCTGAGGTCAGGGAGTTGGTTTTCTGTCATTCCTTCCATCCCCTTTGCCTAAACAAAAGCTGGGAGGTGGTAGATATGCAAATATTCCCAAATTACTAAATTAATGAGTGAGTGGAGGACAGTCTTCTTACTCCTCAGTCCCAATTTTCATGCTTACACTCCCCAAATGAATAAAATTAAAACAGATCCAGCTAGGATTCTTTATTTATTTATTTATTTATTTTTATTTTTTTTGTGGTACGCGGGCCTCTCACTGTTGTGGCCTCTCCGGTTGCGGAGTACAGGCTCCGGACGCACAGGCTCAGCGGCCATGGCTCACCAGCCGCTCTACGGCATGTGGGATCTTCCCGGACCGGGGCACGAACCCGTATCCTCTGCATCGGCAGGCAGACTCTCAACCACTGCGCCACCGGGGAAGCCCAGCTAGGATTCTTTAAACTATAAACATTTTGTTCAAAAGAGAGATGAAAGTCTTTTTTGCTCTCTCTCAGTTGGGCCTCATAATGTATATTTTTCTTGCTTCTTATCTAGCAAACCAGCCAACTAGGATTTTCCTACTTCCTTCTTAAATTTATTTAAGTGAGTCTTACACAGAGAGTTCAATAGTATATCAAAGCAATATATATCAAAATTAGTATGAGAAGAGAAAAGGAAGCATAGGTGAGTGCTCCCTATAAGTTTGTATAGGTTTGCAAGAAGAAGGTCAAAAATTTAGTTCTGATCTGTGTATTCAAAGCAAACAAAGAAGAATATCCTCACATGTGTCAATATATAACACATTCTTATTACTAAAAATAAGTGTAAAACTCCATGCTTCTGAGATCTGAACAAAAGTTCTTCTTTTAAGCCTCATTATGAGATACTAAAGGTGACAAGGATCAAGGAGGGGAAGTACTTTTTTTTCAAAAAATTACATTTTGGGCTTCCCTGGTGGCGCAGTGGTTGAGAATCCGCCTGCCGATGCAGGGGACACGGGTTCATGCCCCGGTCCGGGAAGATCCCACATGCCGCGGAGCGGCTGGGCCCGTGAGCCATGGCCACTGAGCCTGTGCGTCCAGAGCCTGTGCTCCGCAACGGGAGAGGCCACAACAGTGAGAGGCCCGCGTAGCACAAAAAAAAAAAAAAAAAAAAAAAAAAATTACATTTATTAGAGTATATGTAGTGCAACAATAATATAAAAGACATTTTCCACATATAAGCATCTGCAAATAACTCATTTCTTATCACCCTAAGAATCTGAATTGTTTTCTGACAGTCAATATAAGTTTAAATTGCTTTAATTTCTTCTGTTGAAAATAATTTACACATGCATCAATCAAATTAAATAAGCCAATACCTAGAGAAACAGATTGAATGTGGTTTTTGTGTTAAAGGAGTATGTGGGAAAGAGAATATTTATTGAGTATTTATTATGTCAGATTTTTATTAGGCTATTTCATACATATGAGGTATGAGGCAGTGTGTCAGCGAATAAAGAGGCAGGACATAGAAGTTATCAAGAGGCTGACTCTGGAGTTATTTAAAGATTCTTAATCTCAGGTCCCTCATCTGTGAGATGGATATAACAATATGTTTCCCAAAAATACATATATGGGCAATGAAATGTTACTCCCTTCCCCATGTGCCTAACATACATGAAGATGAACTAAACCAATCAGGGCAGCAGGCTGGTGGAAGAGCTGATGGGGATGGTTACTTGGCCCCTTCTCAGGGATCTTAAGGGAACTTCAATATCAATGTCACACAAGTATGTGTTTTTCCAGAAATTTAAATTCAGGAAGGAATTGAACTGAGTCCAATCTTCTCTACCTTTGAAGCTGGAATAGCGAGGGAGATCTAATAAGCGATAGGCATTTTCTGTGTTCTTCCAGAGAGCACTGGATATGGTAAGATACTCACTTGCATCCAACCTATCTACCCCAGGAGCTCACGATGGCAAATATTTAAACAATTGGACTGGAAACCACAAAATGAGCTCACAGAAAGAGATAATAACCTATGAGGGTTCCAACTACTAGGGAGGTATGTATTACAATGAGAATACTTGTCAAATGAGATGCAACTGTTGAAGGAAGCATAAATGGATGACATACATCACACATACAAGGACACCGACACACAGACACACACAAAGAAATCCATCTGCAACAAAAACAACATTCTCTGGAGCTTAAATATATGATTATTAAACTAAAAATTAAATACAGAGTAAGTACAGTATAGATGAAATAAATGATTTGTAGTTCCCCTCTGAGGCTCGAATTACTGCTCTGGAAAATCAAGGGCAAGAAAATCTCAAAGCACAGAGCAGGCCAGTAAGATGAAGTAATCATGAAGGAAACAATTTATAAAAAAACTTTGAAAGATAGAGCTGAAAAGAGAGAATGGAACAGATGTGGGAGAGGCAATAATTAAACAATTTATAGAAGAGAATTTCCCCTTGGTAGGAAAGATCTGAGTCTACAGATTGAAAGGTGTCATTATTGCTCAGGGTAAATTAATGAGAAACACACAGAGAGGACAAATTCTGGTAAAACTGCTGAGATTTAAATAAGATTAAAAATATTACAAGTTTCCAGGCAAAAGAAAAAAGATGGTCAACTGGCCTTGGACTTCAGATGTGTAACACTGGATGTGAACACAGTGGAATCCTCCATCCCCATGTTATCATTCAGTGTGAAATGGATTCTTATCTTACCGTAAAATATGTGGAAACAGTATATACTGATTTTAAAAGGAAGCATCATAAAAGTATTTTAATATTAAAATAAATTCAAGAGGTAAAATACTTGTTACCTGGGGAAAAAATACATATTTTATAATTATAAAGAAGCTACATGATTAAATGAAAGAAAGGGCAACAATGAAATCTAAAACTCAAGAAATTAGGGCATGAAATTTGATATTAACAGTATAGAATTTAGAAGTTTTGAAGGATGAAAAAAATCTTTGAATATAATGATTAGACACTAGTGTTGGTTGATGATTTGTGGCAGAAGTGACCTATATAGGTCCTGAATATTGCTGATAACATAAGAATAAAACAAAAAACAAACAAAAAATAAATGAAATAAAATTTCTAAATGAATAAAAAAATTCTAAATGAAATGAAACCTTTAATGTTTTCTAGAAATTTTCTGTTTATTCAAAGGAAAGCAGACCAAAAAATGAATTGAAGGATAAGGAAAACAACCTCTGGAATAGATGGCATCGCCACTGATGGAATAAATGACAGAGAAAGCTGTCAAAATAATTCAGAGCTTGCAGTAAGATTAACAAGGTATTAGTAAGAAGGAATGAGGCAATAATTCTTCTGCCACCAAGAGAACACCAAATTAATTCCTGATTGATTAACCCTTGCATATAATACAATGTTTTATATTTTGTTTGTTTTTGTGCTCTGATTTTATTGCAAGATCCCAAGTTATACTGCACATAATTTAAATTACTCCCATTTAACCACTTCCCTATCCTACCCCTCTGGGTTTCACACCATGGGGTTTGCCTAAAGAAAATTCTAGTACCCATTCTCTTCTTTTTAACATCTTTATTGAAGTATAATTTGTTTACAATGTTATGTTACTTTCTGCTGTATAAGAAAGTGAATCAGCTATACATATATATATATATCCCCATATCTCCTCCCTCTTGCATCTCCCTCCCACCCTCTCTACCACAACCCACTAGGTGGTCACAAAGCACCAAGCTGAACTCCCTGTGCTATGCGGCTGCTTCCCACTAGCTATCTATTTTACATTTTGTAGTGTATATATGTCAATGATATTCTTTCACTTCATCCCAACTTACCCTTCACCCTCCCCATGTCCTCAAGTCCGTTCTCTACTTCTGCGTCTTTATTCCTGTACTGCTCCTAGGTTCATCAGAACCCCTTTTTTCTTTAGATTCCATATATATGTGTCAGCATGCGGTATTTGTTTTTCCCTTTCTGACTTACTTCACTCTGTATGACAGACTCCAGGTCCATCCACCTCACTACAAATAACTCAATTTCATTTCTTTTTATGGTTGAGTAATATTCCATTGTGTATATGTGCCACATATTATTTATCCTTTCATCTGTCGATGAACACTTAGGTTGCCCACATGTCCTGTCTATTGTAAATAGTGCTGCAATGAACATTGTGATACATGACTCTTTTTGAATTATGGTTTTCTCAGGGTATATGCCCAGTAGTGGGATTGCTGGGTCAAATGGTAGTTCTATTTTTAGTTTTTTAAGGAACCTCCATACTATTCTCCATAGTGGCTGTATCAATTTACATTCCCAAAAAAAGTGCAAGAGGGTTCCCTTTACTCCACACCCTGTCCAGCATTTATTGTTTATAGATTTTTGATGATGGCCATTCTGACCGGTATGAGGTGATACCTCAATGTAGTTTTGATTTGCATTTCTCTAATGATTAGTGATGTTGCGGATCCTCTCCTGAGTTTGCATATGCAAACTCAGATATGCAGTCTGCATATCTTCTTTGGAGAAATGTTTATTGAGATCTTCTGCCCATTTTTGGATTGGGTTGTTGTTTTTTTCATATTGAGCTGCATGAGTTGCTTATAAATTTTGGAGATTAATCCTTTGTCAGTTGCTTCCTTTGCAAATATTTTCTCCCATTCTGAGTGTTGTATTTTGTCTTGTTTATGGTCTCCTTTGCTGTGCAAAAGCTTTTAAATTTCATTAGGTCCCATTTGTTTTTGTTTTTATTTCCATTTCTATAGGAGGTGGGTCAAAAAGGATCTTGCTGTGGTTTATATCAAAGACTGTTCTTCTTATGTTTTCCTCTAAGAGTTTTATGGTGAATGGTCTTAAATTTAGGTCTTTAATCCATTTTGAGTTAAATGTTGTGTATGGTGTTAGGAAGTGTTCTAATTTCAATCTTTTACACATAGCTGTCCAGTTTTCCCAGCACTATTTATTGAAGAGGCTGTCTTTTCTCCATTGTATATTCTTGCATCCGTTATCAAAGATAAGTTGATCATAAGTGTGTGGGTTTATCTCTGGGCTTTCTATCCTGTTCCATTGATCTATATTTTTGTTTTTGTACAGGTGCCATACTGTCTTGATTACTCTAGCTTTGTAGTATAGTCTGAGGTCTGGGAGCCTGATTCCTCCAACTCTGTTTTTTTTTTCTCAAGATTGCTTTGGCTATTCAGGGTCTTTTGTGCTTCCATACAAATTGTGAAATTTTTTGTTCTGTGAAAACTGCCATTGGTAGCTTGATAGGGATTGCATTGAATCCATAGATTACTTTGAGTAGTATAGTCATTTTCACAATGTTTATTCTTCCAATCCAGGAACATGATATATCTCTCCATTAGTATATATCATCTTTAATTTCTTTCATAAGTGTCTTATAGTTTTCTGCATAGGTCTTTTGCCTCCTTAGGTAGGTTTATTCCTAGGTATTTTATTCTTTTTGCTGCAGTGGTAAATGGGAGTATTTTCTTAATATCTCTTACAGATTTTTCTTCATTAGTGTATAGGAAAACAAGAAGTTTCTGTGCATTAATTTTGTATTCTGCTATTCACCAATTTCATTGATTAGCTCTAGCAATTTTCTGGTAGAATATTTAGGATTCTCTATGTATAGTGTCTTGTCATCTGCAAACAGTGACAGTTTTACTTATTTTCAAATTTGGATTCTTTTTATTTCTTTTTCTTCTCTGACTGCTGTGGCTAAAACTTACAAAACTGTGTTGAATAATAGTGGTGATAGTGGGCCACCTTGTCTTGTTCCTGATCTTAGAGGAAATGGTTTCAGTTTTTCACCATTGAGAATGATGTTGGCTGTGGGTTTGTCATATATGGCCTTTATTATGTTGAGGTAGCTTCCCTCTATGCCTACTTTCTAGAGAGTTTTTGTCATAAATGGGTGTTGAATTTTGTCAAAAGCTTTTTCTGCATCTATTGAGAATATCATATGTCTCTTATCCTTCAGTTTGTTAATATGGGGTATCACATAGATTGATTTGCATATATTGAAGAATCCTTGCATTCCTGGGATAAACCCCACTTGATCATGGTGTATGATCCTTTTGATGTGCTGTTGGATTCTGTTTGCTAGTATTTTGTTGAGGATTTTTAGATTTATATTCATCAGTGATATTGCTCTGTAGTTTTCTTTTTTTGTGACATTTTTGTCTGGTTTTGGTATCAGGGCGATGGTGGCCTTGTAGAATGAGTTTGGGAGTGTTCCTCCTTCTGCTATATATTGGAGGAGTTTGAGAAGGATAAGTGTTAGCTCTTCTCGAAATATTTGATAGAATTCACCTGTGAAGCCATCTTGTCCTGGGCTTTCATTAGTTGGAAGACTTTTAATTCACAGTTTCAATTTCAGTGCTTGTGATTGGTCTGTTTATATTTTCTATTTCTTCCTGGTTCAGTGTCAGAAGGTTGGTCAGAAGGTTGTGCTTTTCTAAGAAATTGTCCATTTCTTCCAGGTTGTCCATTTTATTGGCATAGAGTTGCTTGTAGTAATCCCTCATGATCCTTTGTATTTCTGCAGTGTCAGTTGTTACTTCTTTTTCATTTCTAATTCTGTTCATGTGTGTCTTCTCCCTTTTTTCCTTAGTGAGTCTTGCTAGTGGTTTATCCATTTTGTTTATCTTCTCAAAGAATGAGCTTTTAGTTTTATTGATCTTTGCTATCATTTCCTTCATTTCTTTTCATTTATTTCTCATCTGATCTTTATGATTTCTTTCCTTCTGCTAACTTTGGGGTTTTTTTTTTTTTTGTTCTTCTTTCTCTAATTGCTTTAGGTGTAAGGTTAGGTTGTTTATTTGAGATGTTTCTTGTTCCTTAAGGTAGGATTGTATTGCTATAAACTTCCCTCTTAGAATTGCTTTTGATGCATCCCATAGGTTTTGGGCCATCATGTTTTCATTGTCATTTGTTTCTAGGTATTTTTTTAATTTCCTCTTTGATTTCTTCTGTGATCTCTTGGTTATTTAGTAGCATACTGTTTAGCTTCCATGTGTTTTTATTTTTTACAGTTTATTTTCCTGTAATTTATATCTAGTCTCTCAGCCTTGTTGTCTGAAATGATACTTGGAATGATTTCAATTTTCTTAAATTTACCAAGGATTTATTTGTGACCCAAGATATGATCTATCCTGGAGGATGTTCCATGAGCACTTGAGAAGAAAGTGTATTCTGTTGTTTTTGGATGGAATGTCCTATAAATATCAATTAAGTCCATTTGTCTAATGTGTCATTTAAAGCTTGTGTTTCCTTATTTATTTTCATTTTGGATGATCTGTCCATGGCAAAAGTGGGGTGTTAAAGTCCCATACTGTTATTGTGTTACTGTTGATTTCCACCTTCATAGCTGTTAGGATTTGCCTCATGTACTGAGGTGCTACTATGTTGGGTGCATAAATATTTACAATTGTTATATCTTCTTCTTGGATTGATCCCTTGATCATTATACTACTCAAAATAGTGTTCTTCTTTGTCTGTTGTAATAGTCTTTATTTTAAAGTCTATTTTGTCTGATATGAGAATTGCTACTCCAGCTTTCTTTTGATTTTCATTTTAATGGGATATCTTTTTCTATCCCTTCACTTGCACTCTGTATGTGTCCCTAGGTCTGAAGTTGGTGTCTTGTAGACAGCGTATATATGGGTCTTGTTTTTTATCCATTCAGCCAGTCTATGTCTTTTTATGGAGCATTTAATCCATTTACATTTAAAGTAATTATCGATATGTATGTTCCTATTACCATTTTCTTTATTGTTTTGGATCTGTTTTTGTAGGTCTTTTCCTTCTCTTGTGTTTCCTGCCTAGAGAAGTTCCTTTAGCATTTGTTGTAAAGCTGGTTTGGTCTTGCTGAATTCTCTTAACTTTTGCTTGTCTGTAATGGTTTTAATTTCTCCATTGAATCTTTTTTTTTTTTTTTTTTACAGTACACGGGCCTCTCACTGTTGTGGCCTCTCCCGTTGCAGAGCACAGGCTCCAGATGCGCAGTCTCAGCAGCCATGGCTCATGGGCCCAGCCGCTCTGCGGCACGTGGGATCCTCCCAGACCAGAGCACGAACCCGTGTCCCTTGCATTGGCAGGCGGACTCTCAACCACTATGCCACCAGGGAAGCCCCTCCATTGAATCTTAATGTGATCCTGCTGGGTTGAGTAATCTTTGTTGTAGGTTTTTCCCTTTCATCACTTGAAATATGTCTTGCCACTCCCTTCTGGCTTGCAGTATTTCTGCTGAAAGATCAGCTGTTAACCTTATGGGAATTTAAAATGAGTTATTAAATAGTCTTAAAATGAGTTTATTTCTCATAAAAGTACTAAAATATTAGTTCAGATGTTGTCCCAAGAGAAAGAGTAAATAAGTGTGGGTGTTCACTATTACTCATTTGGAGATTACTTTATTTATAATGAAAAGGAATTGCCTCCATTTCTAATAGTTTTTATAAAAACACCTATATTTGAAACCATAGTGTCATTTAGACTTCTAAGATGGAACTATGAATTCCTCTTTGAATCAAGTACTGTCTCAATTAATGCCAATTCACAAATGCTGTATTAACTAGTTTTTTGAAACATGTAGGTGCTGTTATAATTAATACAATGCTTTTAGTTTAAAATGAGTTTATTGCATCTGATATTTGTTTTCATGAATAAGGAAAATAAAAATCCTATTACCCAAGAGCACAAAAATATTTTACACTAAATAATACTTTTAAAATACAGAGGCACTATCCAATTTTTATATGCCTTAGCTCTTGTTTTTCTGTGTACTCTATATTAATGTTGACAAATCCTTTTTACCATTATGAATGAAAAGGCACTCTAATGGAACCACTGATAAATGGAAATATGCATTTAAATCCAAATCTCCCTTGCTTTTCTGTTAAAGATTTGCCACTAAAATAAAATGAGTGGCATTTCTCTAATCCAGAGCCAATTAAATTATTGGACAGAATTTAAATTTATTTGAGGATTTTTTCCTCTTTGGTTTTCCTCAGTAAGTCTATGTATTTCTTCTATATTGGAAACTGGTATAAGACGTCTAATTAATGACCATAGCTAAATTTTTTTGCATGCTTTTAATGTACAGACACTGTAGTAAATGTTTTGCATACTTTATGACATTAAATCTTCCATGAGGTTGGTTATATTCTTATCTTCATTTTAAGAAAGAGAAAAGTGAGGTTTAGAAGGAAAAATATTTGACTTTTATTACCTGGCTCAAAAGTCATGATCTAGCACTCAGTTAGGCAATCTGATACCACAAGCAAAATGTAGATAACTAAAATTGCAAGGGATTAGTGTACAATTCTATACAAAGTGTTTTTTTTTTTTTAATATATTGGGGTTTTTGTGTTGTTGCTTTTACAGAAAGCACTATGAATTCCTGGTGCGACACTGACTCAGAAATTTGATAGTGACAGCCTTGATGTTTTGTTCCTTTTCTTCTATTCTTTACTTTACTAGGGGCATACTGGCTCATATACTTCTGAAAGGAGGCTTAGAGAGCTTTTATATTAAGTCAATACACAAAACATCTCTAGGAAATAACCTTATCACAGTTGGCTGTAATTTAACAAGCCCTGATCATACAGGACTTTAAATGATATATTAAGCCAAACACGTCCACCTGGATAAAGCATAAGTAAAAGCATATTATACTTTAAAAATATGTGCGTTTCCATATTGGTAAATGATATGGTATGAAAATTAATTTATTCTTAATTTTGGCTTCCATGTTTTGGTTTCTTATTGTGTTCAACCACTAGGAGTTTCTGCTATTTAAGGAACTTCATATCAATTTTTATTTCAGGTGAAATGTTTACATGAATATACTGTTTTTATTTCAAAAAGTTTTCCAATATTTTAGCACCCTTAGTGAAATGTTTTTATGCTTTATTTGTATTTTTACCTGAATTTTTTCTAAATTTCACACACATTTGTTTCTCATTTTGAAAAACTTCAAACATATATAAAAGTAAACAAGACTATAATGAACCCATATTTACCTATCACTTAGCCTCACCAATTATTAACACATGGTCAATATTGATCATCCATAATTTTTAGTATCTTTAAAAGAGAAGAATTGAAAATATAACTATAATACTATTATCACACATAATTTTTAATGCTTAATTCTTTACTCTCACTCTGTTTCCTAATGTCTTTCATCTTTTTTGCAAATATCAGGTTAAGCTTCAAACTGTTTGTGGGCACATCTTCCTGGCATGTTTTCATTTCTAGATTTTATTGGAAAATATTTTCCTGAAATTCTAAGATGGCGAGGTGTGAGGACAGTTTTTCAGACTTCATAGTGCTATAGCTCCTTCATCTCTTTGGTTTCAACTCCTTAACGGTGTTTCCTTGCTGTGAGGTTTTGTCCTGGGTGGATGTTTTGGTTTATTAGTTTAAAGAATTTACAGACTTAGCATTCGTCTTTTCAGTACTTACCATGAATCCATGAACAGGAGTGCAAACTTCCCTCCCACTTTCACTCCCTGTTGACTCATCGCTTTTCCTGACACAATTTCTAGAATGTATTTGTTGGCAATTTGTTGGTTCCCCTCTTCTCAGATTTGTCAGATGCCCTTTGTTTCCATCCTCTTCTCTCATAGTTTCTAATATCCTGTGGGCTTGAAGCTATGTTTTTTCCCTATATGCTTATATTTATGGGCTCCTAAATACATATGGCACTATGGTAAAAGTCATCATATATTTTTGGTTTTGTTAGTCTTGTTGTCCTGCCACCATCTTCCACCAATTCCTTATTTCACACGTACTCTTGAACTGTAGTTTAGTGGAGCATAAAATTTAGATGGTTGGGTTTTTATTTGGTTTGTTTCTTTGGTCTTCAGATTTTGAAGATATTATTGCATTGCTTTCTGGTGCTTATTGCTGTCAGTGAGAAAAGTATTAACTCTGTTGTTATAATTGTATTTATCCAATAATTAATAATGAGATTAAAAAGGGACACAAAAACTATTGGCTTTTTTTTCATGTCACAGGTAGTTTCATTCAACACTTTAATGTACTGTTTATTTAAATGTTCACGTATTTATATTTTCTTTTTTGTTGAAAAAATAATTTATATTTTCTTCAGATATGACATTTCTGGTAATAAATTTGGTGTATACCAGGAAGAATTATATGATGGATTCAAAAAGCTTGGACTTAGAAATCGGGAGGTATATTTTTGTCTCTGCCATTAATTAATTAGATCATTTTGGAATATTTCACTTAAATATTTCTTCTTAGGATATTATATCTTTTATGGGGACTAATAATGCATTGTCCCTGCCTTATAGGGAATTTGGAAATACAAAATTAAATTTTAAATATGTACAGAGAAGAAATTACTCTATCAATTTAAGCATTATTTGCCCATTATCGTTTTTTGTAATAGTATTACAAAATAGTATTTTTATAAGACAAAATTGTATGATGCTTACCTGAAGATAAATGTCATAGCTGTAATTATATGTACATATGGATATATACACATATAAAATACTAATATGAAATACAGCTTTTTCAGTATCAGATAATTCTTAGGAGAAAAATGGCATGTTTTGATTGGCCACTATTTGAAATTAATATGTCTCCAGCTATGTTATGTATTCATACGTAAGTAGGAAAAATACATAGAAAAAAGAGCAGAGAGAGTAATTCTACAGAATAAAATACATTATTGCTTAGAGGAATAGAATACAAAAAATATACAATATTATTTAGCTTATTACAGCAGAAGTTAGCATAAAAATAAAAGTATCATCATACTTATATTATAAATGTTATTTCCAGAGTCATATTCTTGAGGGACTCATGAAACAACCAATCATGTTTCTGTTATAATGCAAGATTTTATGTTTTTTTAAAAATTGCTTTGGGAACAATCATTGAAAGTTTCACTAGAATGAGAAATGTTTTTGAACATATTCCTTTCATTTCTTACTTATCAATTGAAGAATTTATTCACAGTGTTAAGCTGGGTAGGATATGACAACTTCTTTTTTATTCATTTTATAGTGATACATATCAATCATGTATGAGCAAGACAATGATTCTTTTTAATAATCAGCTAAGCATATAAAGTGTACTTCAACAAAAATTTAAAAATAATAATATTCAATGATTTACATGTAGCAGTATGCTTCTGAAAACGAAAGCAAGAAACACATGGGCTATATCATTATGAGTACTTATGCTAACTAGAGTGAAACAGAAATGTTCAACCTATTTTTTTATCATTAAGTTCAGGCAGAAGGAAAAACTTAGTTCAAGCTTTCAAACTTTACCTTTTTAAGAGGATTTACTATCGTTTTTCCTTCTCAGTGAGTTTTTGTTTTAACCAACCTCAACACACACTAAACACACACTCTGTTCTGCTAGTTGCCAGGACACTTTGCATTTGAACTCAGAGTTCAATATGTCAGTTTCATTTTGGTTTATTAAAATATTATCTCTAAAACCACAGCTGTTGGTGGGGGGAGGGGTAAAAAACAGGTTTAGAGAACAGAATGTTGTGTATATGCTATGTATCAATGTATGCATTTTAAAATTATTTTTTTCTAATTATAATGCAAAGCTATTTTGCATTAAGATGATTGATATTTAAGTATTTCAACAAAATATAAGCAGTATATTTTCAAACAATTTCAATAATGTATAACCTTTTACTTGTATGTTTCTTTTATATGTTAGGTATAATAATTTGCATGTATTAAATTATTACTTAATATTTTTATAACAAAAACCAAATCATATTGCTGATCTATAAAATCCTTCTTTTTGTGAGTTTATATTTTAAAATAGGACTTAGTTTTCTGTAAGAAAAATGTTCTAAAAAAGAAAATCTCATTGAATCTTTTTATGATCATACATTTAATTAAAGCCACATGATCCCATATGCATAAAATAAAATTAGGAGAATAAATTTATTATCCATTATGAAGTCTATTTTCCATTATGTACAATATAGTGAAGGTCCAAAAGGTACAGAAAAATCACATCAAAACTGAGAAAAATACATTTATCTGAAAGATTTTTTTTCCCCTCTACCCAACAAAATGTTCCTTGGAGAACAGTATGATGACTATTGCTCAAGTGTTATTTTCAGGAACTTTGCAGAAGTTATTTTTAAACTAAGGGTTTTAATTCACTTGTTGCAAATAGATTAGGTGTCCAGTTTGTGCATAGTCCTGTCTGAGGCCTGCAGGGAATGCTTTTTCTGCATCTACACCAGTCTTTGTGATAGAAGATATGTCATTTTTACATTTATGTATATGTATAATGGAATCACCTTGTTGTACATCTGCCACTAACACAACATTGTAACTCAACTACACTCCAATAAAATTTTTAAAAAACCCACGGTATTACAAGGCAGAAAATAAGTGCCACACAAAAAATTGTAAGACAAAGTACTATAAGAATACAAAAAAGCTAAAAGGTACTTTCAACTGAGGGCAGACAAAGACTGGGGGCAGGGTGGGGGGCGGGGCTGTGGGCATGAGAAAACTTCAAGTAGGAAGTTTTATTAACGTATATTTTTATCAGTGCTAAGGAAATCCAGTTGCTTTTGCCAAATTTCATCTTTTACTTTGTATTTCTTTTCTGCTAATAAATTTCCTAAAAATTTGAACATTTGTCAGGAAATTTTTGAAATTCAGTGACAGTATACCAAATCTCATGCAAATCCATTTCCGTTACCAGTGTTCCTCAATTCAAATGAATGAAGATGTATTCACATAAGTGGACTGGTAAATCCACTTATTTTTTTAACATAAGACATGGCCCAAAGGATGAATTGGGTCTTAAAACATTTCCAGAACATCCATTTCCAATGTGTCACATATCATCTGGACATATCTAATATCATTCACATTAGTTATTTTAATGATGTCCCTATTTTTTTTGAGGTCTATCAGAGCATTAGGAGGCTGTGTTTCTCAAGGACTAGAGTATGTTTCTGTGTTTTGTTTTGTTTTGATTGTTTAAGAACAAAAGTTTACCAGTTTTCATACACCTGAGTAAGAGTTTGATGAAAAAAATAATTAATAGAACAGTATTTTAAAAATTAATAATTTTCTTTAAATATTGAATATCAAAACTTCTTTTGGAAGTAATTCTTTACTATGAAATTTCACCAAGCTAAACAGTTAGATATGAGCATCATATTACCTGTTTCCCACTGAGAAGCCAGTGACCTGACCCATCCCTGCTTTAGACATTTTTCATTTATTTATCAAACTCCATATAGTGTTCTTTGTCAATCACTATTTTAAGCGTTTACTAAAATACCCACACAGTATGCAAACCATGAGAGAGGAAACTATTGCTATCACTGTGCTTTTATTACAGGTGAGGAAACAGAAGCAGAGTTATGTACCATGCCCAAGGTCACACAGCTGGTAACTTGATAGATCAGGATTTGAACCCAGGCAGTCTGTCTCCAGAAGCCTCCCTAACTCTGACTGGGTTTTTCTCTCTTCATGAAAATTCAGTGAGCCAATCAGTGAGCCAATCCCCAGCATCTTTTCAGGTGGTTGAGGTCAAATGATTTTTATAACGATACTAAATTGTCATTTTTTTCCTTGATAACCTCAAAAATGTATAGTGGAGTTTTCCAGAGGTTGCATGATATCTGATGTAACAGCAAATGTTACGTCATTAAGCCAAATGTTAAAGAGTTTCATCAAAATGTAAAACAATGACGTTCTTATTACTATATTTTTGATTGTTCTGGAAATAGTTATCTTATAAAAACATATTACATTGATATAAGTAAAACATATTTAAATAAGTAAATATATTTACTTTCTTATTTTAAATAATTATTGGTAAATATTTTCAAAATATTTCATTTAATGTCTAATGTGGAATATATATGTAACTTTGTAACAATTTCATTCCATGTAAACAAGACCCCTTTGAGATTCTGAAGTTTTAAGAGTGTAGAGGGGTCCTAAAAGTAAAACATTTGAGAATCACTGCCTTTGGAAATTGTTTGGGGACTAAATCACACATAAATTAATTACAATTTAGGGTTAAATATACTCTTTGATGGAGGATTATTATTTTATCTCCCTGATTAAATTTTAATTTTATTATGGAGCTTCATAGCTTTAAGACAAACAAATTAAGTTTTTAAAAATAAAATAAAACTTGAAAGTACATACACAAAAATTCGACTGGTCTCAATATCTTTTATTTCTTATTCATAATTATAAGGTTACTTAAATCTCTCCTTAGGAAAGGTGACTTCTACCACAGATGATTCTTACTAGACCTCATACATCATGCTCACTTTTGCTTAAGCTGAATTGCTTATACACGCAGCACAACATGATGGAGAAAGCACAAGTTCTTGAAATGAATAAAGTCTGAAATAAATGTTTTTTCCACTACTTACCAGGCATACTTGGTGAATTTGCTTGAACTCTCTGATCAATAATACTCATCCTGAAGATCTGCTATGATAATTGTATGAAACACACATCATTTAATCCTAGCTGAATATCAGTTTTCTCATTAGTAAAATTATGATAAAAATTGTTTCAAAGATTCTTGCAACTCATCCATAAACAGCACTTTGGACACTTTTATCAGTGATAATTTCTGGAATAAATATTAGTGATTAAATTAATTGCCTACCATGTTGTAGGCATTAATAAATGAGAATTTCCTTCCTACTTCTTTTTAAAAAATTTACAGCCAGATCTAAGTTTCATGACCTAGATCAAGTTTAATGTTTTCACTAAATTCTGCACTCTTTTCCTTCACTAAATTTCAATGTTTAGACATATTTATACTTATAGGCATATACATGCTCATAAAATGTAGTATTATTTACATGTTTTTATGTTTACTTTGTCATATGTAGTAACAAGTATATTTTGGAACCATATTGTTAAATTTATAAAAATTCAGGATTTTTTATCCTCCTAGTAAGTAGGCATCAGGCAATAAAATTCTTTATTCCAAATAATTGCTTTTTTTTTTATCTTGAAGTCTAATTTGTATGATATTAACATTGACACATAAACATTGTTTCGACAGTCAATATATTTTAAGATAATTTCCCTCTTGTAATCCTTATATAGTTAAATTTATTGTTTCAGAAGCCTATTGTAGTAAAATTGTTCTTTAATATTATGCACTAAGTCTGCTGCTTAAGATCAAGTAATGATTCAGTGGAAAAATATTTTGTGTATTCAATTTTCCCAAGCATATTCTTTTCACAAGTGCTATACCAAAAGTTAATATGGACTTAGTCATCCTAGTGACCAGAAAGTATTCCTCATTCCTCTAAAAATGGAGGGGTATAAATGCTGGAATGATCCAGAATGACCTGAACTCCGGTTGCAGGGTCCCCCTTCTACTAGGTCTTTGGCCTGTATTCTCCAATCGTCCTGGACCTAGTGTAAACTGTACTTTTTTCCAAGGGTTATTTACAGATTAACTGCTTTATCTAATAATGTGTTACACAAGACATTAATAATGATTTACTCAATAGTAATCTTGCGAGTGGTATCGAATTTTATTTTTCATTATAAATAACAGTTGCCCAGACCTATATTTCATACTAGGGTATCATTTCAATTCTCTGTGGATTTAAATCACTCTGTTCTTAAATTTTTTGTGTTTCAAAGTATCATTTTTTTGGCTATAGGATTGTATTTAACTGATTAAGAAAGCAAAATAAAATATTGTAAGTAGTAAATATAGAAACATAATTCACTAAAATTGAATTCATAAGGGAATTTATATTTCAACATTTTCGACCATAAATGCTAGAACACTTTCAAAAAATAGGTTAATATATGTAATTATTTCTTTTCAAACAAGCTTTGAATCTCAAAACAAAGGAATTCTCAAAAACAAAGATAAATGATAAGTCACAATCTTTACATGTGAAGCTATAGAATACTTCTGAAATTTAACTACTTTCACTATTTTTCTTAAAAAACTATTGTTGGAGGGCTTCCCTGGTGGCAGAGTGGTTGAGAATCCGCCTGCCGATGCAAGGGACACGGGTTCGTGCCCGGGTGCGGGAAGATCCCACATGCCGCGGAGCGGCTGGGCCCGTGAGCCATGGCTGCTGAGCCTGCGCATACGGAGCCTGTGCTCTGCAAAGGGAGAGGCCACAACAGTGAGAGGCCCGCGTACCGCAAAAAACCCCAAAAAACAAAAAACTATTGTTGGAGAAAAAATAAAGCAGACATGGGAATGCATATCTGTTTCAATATCAGTGGTGATGAAATAAGGTAAAGTATGTATGTGGGGGGGTATGGGGGACCAGAAGACAAACAAATCTTATAAACTGTAATAAATATTAATAAAATATTAATAAAGTTAGTCTATGTACACTTACTCAAAATAAACTACGAAGTCATTAAATGTGAGCATATTGGAGAATAATATATTGCATAAATGCAATAATGCTACCAAAGAAGTATTTTGTTTTACATTATACAATTTTTTTAAAATGTTTTTCTTGTTTTGAATTTTACTTAGAGATTTTTAAAAAGCTATAATGGTAAAATTTATATGATAAATTTTAGGATCTTCTCAAAGAAATTATAAAGTTGCCAAATAATGTAATACGCTTACAGTAATAAAATCAATATGAAATAGAAAAAGAAATTCAAGATAAAATGAAAAAAAACATATTTATCTTTTCCAGTTTATTTGCAAAAGTTAAAGGTATGTATTGTGAATTTTTCAGTTATCACACTTCAGGAATTAGACTTTCTAAAAATACATACTATTACCTGAGTTGTATTAATGTTTCCCTAATACTTGTCCATATATCTGATTAAAAATGTAATTTCTAGTTCCAGATATGAAATCCAATGGAATTTTACACAAGTTCCAGGCTTGTAAGGCCTGGGCAAAACACCAACCGGTTGTAAAGATGCCATTTTCCCAAAACCTGATGGAAAAGAAGAGGAAGATCTGAAGCCAAAACCTGGAGGGTTTTTTTTTTTTTTTTTTTTTTTACCATTTTTTTACCACTTTTACCATTTTTTTTTTTACCATTACCAGTTTTTCTACCATTTTATGTGGAAACCTATATTCTAACGTCAGGAAAAAAACGGTCTGTTTCTTTTGACAGCTTGCGAGTGTAAGTGCAGTTTAGTTACATTTCTTTTTTTAAGACTCTGACTTGTTTATGTGTACTACACAAAGTGAATTTTCATTAATTATGCCATTATTATTATTTTAGAAGCATCAGGCAAAACTGTATGCAATGATACAAAATGGTAGATAGGTCTTCCCTGAATGTAAGGCAAGGTTTGGAGTCAGGCAGATCTGAAGTTCAAGTCTCAGGTCTGCCATTTGTTAGCTATATCACCTTCAATAAGAGTCTCTGATTCTTAGAATCTTCATCTTTAAAAATGTTAGCTTCTTGACAATACACTGCTATTTTTAGAGTGCTTAGGAGCTTGTTTCTAACATCCAACAATTAGAGGTGGCTATTATTTATTTACCAGTTAATTCATATATTCTGTTTACATTATTGTAAAATAGGTAGTTGATCTTGTATTTTTTTACTGAAGTATAGCTGATTTGCAATATTATATTAGTTTCAGGTGTACAATATAATGAGTCAACATTTTATAGATTATACTTCTTTTAAATTATTACAAAACAATGGCTATATTTCCCTGTGCTGTACAATATGTCAGTGTTGCTTGTTTATTTTATATGTAATAGTTTGTTCTTCTTAATCCCATACTCATATCTTACCACCCCCCTTCCTTCTCCTCATTGGTAACCAGTAGTTTGTTCTCTACATCTGTTAGTCTGTTTCTATTTTGTTATATACATTTATATGTTGTATGCTTTAGATTCCACATATAAGTAATAACAGAGTATTTATCTTTCTCTGTCTGACTTATTTCACTAAGCTTAATATTCCCTAGGCCCATCCACATCTCTACAAATAACTCAATTTCATTCTTTTTTATGGCTGAGTAATAGTCCATTGTATATATGCACCACACCTTTTTTATCCATTCATCTGTTGATGGACAGTTAAGTTGCTTCCATATCTTGGCTATTGTAAATAATGCTGCAATAAACATTGGGGTGCATCTGTCTTTTTGCATTGTGATTTTATTTTCATCAGATAAATATCCAGGAGTAGAATTTCTGTCTCTTATGGTAGTTCTATTTTTAGTTTTTTGAGGAACCTCCATTGTTCTCCATAGTGGTTGCACCAATTTACATTCTGTCCAACAGTGTACAATGGTTCCCTTTTCTCCACATCCTCTTCAACATTTGTTATTTGTAGAATTTTCCATGATAACAATTCTGACAAGTGTTTGGTGATATTTCATTGTGGTTTTGATTTTTACTTCTCTAATTATTAGCAATGCTGAGCATCTTTTCCTGTGCCTGTTATCCATCTGCATCTCTTCTTTGGAACATTATCTAATCAGGGATCTGCCCAGTTTTTAATTGAACAGCTACATGTAAAAGAGTAAGATTAGAACACTTCCTCACACTATATACAAAAAATAAATAAACTTGAAATGGATTAAAGATCTAAATGTGAAACCTGAAACCATAGAATTCCTGGAAGAAAACTTAGACTACTAAATTATAGCAATATTTTTTTGGATCCCTCTCTTAAGGAAAAGGAAATAAAAACAAAAATAAACAAATAGGACCTAATTAAACTTAAAGACTTTTGCACAGCAAATGAAACTATTGACCAGAGGAAAAGACAACCCACAGAATAGGAGAAAATATTTGTAAATAATATGACTGATAAGGGGTTAATATCCAAAATGTATAAAGAGCTAATACAATTGATCATGTACTTTTGATGGTGGTAAAAATGACCCTAGAGAATACTGAAGGAATTGGAGCACCATCTCTTTCTTCTGAGTCCTCATGCTTCTTATGGATGTAGATAAGCCTATTTTCTGGAGTTGAAATTTTTGAGTCTAATCTATACAGTTATACTTTAATATGTATAACTCGATCCTTTGACTATTGAGACAAAATTGTTTAGGCCAGTGGTTCTGAAATGTGGCGTGGATTTGCTTAAGAGTGCCCAAGACTCTTTGAAGAGATTTGCAAGTTACTTATTTTCATAATGCTACCCAGATGTTGTTAAGCCTTTTCACTCTTGTTTTCTCATGAGTGTACAGTGGTGTTCTCCAGGGACTACAAGATGTCTGAGATCACAATAAATGAGATCCAGGAGCAGATATGAGATTCCAGCTGTTTATGAAGTAAAACATTACAGAGCTTTGCAAAAAGTAAAACAATGCAACTTTTCTATTTTTCTTTTAAAATATAATTATTTTCCAAAAACTATGTTACTTATGTTAACATGTGGTATTATTTTGAAACAAATCAATAAGTACACTTAAAATTTCCGTTATTTTATTTTCTAATATCTGAAGTAACAACAGATAATCCACCAAACCAACAAAGCTCTTTGTGTGTGTGTTGTTCTCAATCATTTTTAAGAGTCTAAACAGGTTAAAAATAAAATTAATAGAGTTTTTATCCAAGAATCAAGGCAGACAATTAAAGAATAAAATACCAGGGCTAATCACAGTAAAAACCATTAAGGGATAAGGAGAAAAAGAAGACATTTCTCACAAGTTATGGACAGCAGAGAAAAGACAAGCAGAGATAGATGGAAGAGAAAGCTGATCTGATCTGTATTACAACCCTGTTATCCTGACAGGTGTTATTTCAGGAAGACCTGGCTCTCTGTCTGCACATGCTGCCACATTAACACAAATAATTATTGTTGGAAAGGCCATGGAATGTCAGTGTTAAGCAATCACAGAGCCAATTAATTGTCCCTTGTGATGAAGGGTGTTTCTTTGTATTCAGTATTGATTTACTTTAACAAAATTCTATTAATACATTTAGGAGTGAATTGCATTATTTATGATGTATTCCTCAATATTTTGAATGTGTTTTATATTTATAAAGTACTCATTTATATATTTAGAAAATGTGTATGCTTTAAAATGATAATAAATTTGATGACATGTGGATAGCTTACATATATTTAAAGTTTGATATTTTAAATAAGTAGAACCATAATACACACTTGCTTTATTATGTAGGGATTAGAAATTTTTATTCTATTTATTCATCCTGAACATTAATACAATAAATATATTGTTACTTATAAATAGTACATTTTATTTTAGAATAAAGTTTTAATTTAAACCAATTACTCAGTAAAAGGAAACTTGAACATTTTCTCTTGATCCAGTGATGAAAAAAAAACTTATATTGAATCACACTATTAACAAAGATATATCTTTTATCCCATTAAAGGAAATTATAAAAGTAGAAGAACAGATAAAACAATTAGCATCTCAACTCTTCTTATTTTGTTTCTAATTTTCATAGCAAGATAAAAAAAATTCAGAACATCCTATTTATATACTTATTCTCCTTTACTGATTAAAAAAATAGAAGAGATCCGATTAATTACATTATTATGAACAAGTGAGATTGTCTGACTTTAACCTCAAAAATCAAATATGAAGCAAGTAGTATTGACTTTCTAGGTGATAAGATTTGATTATGCAATATGCAATTGTACAGGAATGTTTCAACATATGGTATATAATGATAAAATAGAGTGTTTATTTCATATGATTACATAATGGATATATACTCATTTTGAAAATTTTCAAAGTACAGAAATCTCTAATGAAGCAAAATCACGAATAACTTATCACATCAAGATTATCAGCATGGACAGTGAGATGTGGCCAGTTAATTTATGGGACATTTAATCTTTAACAAAGTGTAAATCAGGTTTCTTCAGGTCAGTGTCAACTGGACAATGACAGGATCCAGGATTCACCATCAAGTTATAAACTGTTAACTCCATGAGCTCTCTTTATAAAAATCCATCAGAGGCGATATGATTCCCTCCAGCATTAATTGGCTTCATATTCTGACAAAATCTTGGAAGAAATAAAAATAAATTCCTAGAAATTCTAGTTCTTGCTCAACGGAACTTGCTCTTTTAAAATTCTTCAGGAGTTTATGCTTCCATAAACTCTTTTAACTATTGATTCATTTTTATGAATTGAAGATACTTGGCAGTATATAATAGTAAAAATAAAAAATGCAGATTTAACTAATATATAGACATTTGTCAAGAAAATATGTTATGCTAAAAGAGAGTAAAAATTAGAAATTTAAATTTAGGTGGATTTGCAATGAGCAATCTGAGTGTAAGAAACTTGGGGGGAGGTTATGAGTAAAGAGTGGGTGTGACTCATACAGTTCTTAAAGGACTGTATAAGCCAGCTCAAACAGATGGCTGCCCTGTGCCAATGCAGGTCCAGTACTGACATTGCCAGATACCAAGTACTCTCATTTTTTTTTGAGAGATGGAAAATCTGGATCTTTAAATAAAATATCCTGTTTTTTAAAATATTTTGACCAAAGACAAACAAACCAACAAACTGCTGTGTGCTTCAGCAGGCATACATCTTCCTCTCAGACACCTGGTTTAATGAACTGTTTACCATTGAGAGAATGTTAGTCAACGTTACAATTCTTGTAAGTGAAATTTTAAGCGTGTAATACTGGGAACTATATTTGGAAGTAATATGTCCAAAATCATTTTATAACTTCTTTCTTTTAAAAACAAATAACCATTAAAAAAATAGCCCTACCTGCAGACTATTTGATTAAGTCCTTTATTGTTTTTAGACTTCCTCAGATTGACTTGTAAACACACTTTCTGAAACTCCTACAGTTTCCTTTTCAGACCTCCTGTTTTTGAGTCATAGAAGAAATATTATCTTGTTTCCTACTGAAGTCATAAAACAGTCTTATAATAGAGTAAGAATTTTTTTTCTTGAGCACTTCAGGATGCTCCACTATTTATATTCTGCAGATATAGATTTTAAAGGTAAAGAAAATTCAGAGAGAGAAAGAAGAAAGTTTTTATTGTTTTACCCATAGGCTAAAGTTATTTTTGTTTGTTTTTAAAATATGCTTACTATTTCCATCAAGGTGAATTCCACCCAAAATTGACATTTGTAAACAAAAATATCTTGAAAATTTCTTACCTTTATTTACTGTTTATATAGGTAGAGGAAGAATTTTTCTTTCTGAATGAAAGTTGAAAGGTGGCTGCCAGAGGATGTTCTTAAGCATTTTCCAGTGTCTCCTATATGATTAACTCTTGGGATTTTGCTGGACTGAAATAGGGCTTTGTCAAACCTTGTCTCCAATCCAGTATCTGGCTGTACAAAGGGTAGTTTTTGTTTCAGTTGCCCTTAGTCAGGGATTTCTTATTTTACCAAATATAAGGCTTAGAAACCTATATTCTGTTCCATGGGCTTTTCTTGTCATTTATATTAGGGAACTGCCCATTTTACTGGGCCCTACTGTGTTATTTTTGAACACAAAAGGAAATAAAGCAATTCACTTTTGACAGAATGGATGGCACATGACTCTGAAGCCTTATACGTCACAGAGGTTGATTCTTCTGGTCGGTGCAGATTACACCTCAAGAGACTTTGAGTAAATGGGAGTGGAAGGTGGGGTGGGAAGGCAGTGAACAGACATCTCCCATATATTTCCTAGCAATCCATACTCTTGTGCACCAGAGTGAAGACTGTGTGTTAACGATTATGTTTTTTGAATCACAGTTTTTCTGGTTGCAGTAATTACCAGTCCTAGGGTACTTGTATAATTATTGACTATTTTCTTTATATTTATATCCTGGTGAAGTTTTAAGTGTTTTAAAAAACTATTCATCAGTATATTGACAGAAAACAGTGTCAGGAATTATAAAGGAATGCTAGTCTGATACCATTTTTATACTGAACTTAAATTATTATATTTCAAATTCTATAGTATGACTCTTTTTAGAAGAAAATTACATTAAACATAGTGATATAAATAAATATTAACAATAACCAATACACATTGGAATAGAGAGAATATACATAGTTGAAATTCATAAAAACCATAATGAATGCTGCATAGTTAAAATTTTTTTCAGCTTCCTTCTCACTAAGTGATTACCAAAGACAAAATTGCTGTAATTTGTGTGCTATGGACTCGCAGCAGGTCCTTGCTGACTCAGTGACTGACTAATAAGTAGAATAATTTAAGTTTAATATCTCTTCTGTTCATCCTTTATTAGTGGTGTGGAAGAGCATTAAAAAGGCCAAAAGTCAGTCAACAGGAAAGATAAATAATAATATCCTGATAATCTACTGAATTAGAGAACTCTGAATACTGTATCTGAGAAGCATATACATTCAAATTGCCTGATTCTGAAAAAAAGACACTCTTAAAGTTTGAGTTTTAATTTAACTAGTAATTTAAATGGTTATATTCATGTTTAATTAAGTAACTAAATCTGGGCAAATAAACAAAAGAACTCTACCATTTCAGCACACATTTCTTCAGTATTTACTTTGAACTCCAGAAAAATCATATTGCAGTGGTGTCCTTGGAAGTATTACAAACTTATTAGTAGATTAATTTGTCAAATTATCTTCATTCCTAAATGACTGTGTCATGATATATAAATGAGGGATGAAAATATATTAAATCAACTTGTAGTAAAAGATTAAAATTATGGGAAATAATTTTAATTTCCTCTTTGAAAAAAAGCAAGTTTTGAACTATTAAATAAAATGGCATAGACAATTTTAAATCTAGCAGTGTGAAAAAAGAAATTGTTCCTAAGGCTTTTTATCTCTAGATAGAAACCAGAAGTCTTGTTTACACATTTTGGATGTGAAAGTCTAATGAATAATGACAACAGTTTCTGGGCAGATGACTCAAGTCTGTTAAGGATGGTTGTGTCATACAGATAAAAAGGAAAGAGGAGGAAGGCCATTCTGATTGCTGGTTTGAAGGTCAGCAGTACTTATCCTTTGGTCTTTGGATCAACGATCCCAAGACAACTTGCCTACTGAGACTTACATGTGTTGTCAGACTAATTGGAGAAATTGGCACTGATGCCGTAAATAGGATTGAACTATAGCACCTTTAAAATGTCAACACTTCTGTAGAGGAGGGTTTGGGTTAAAAAAGAAAAAAAAAAATCTCTCACATTAGTCAAATCAGAAATATAACAATTCTATGGGTAATATGCTGCCCATTAAAGAAATATGGAAGAATGAGCAGTTTACAGGCTGTGGGATCATGATTGCATCTCTTAATTTTTCTGAGATTACTGTTTCATCTATAAAGAGAGAAAAGAGTATTTTCCTCTCAGGTTTGGAATGAGGATCACTTCCTTGAAGATCATCAAAATTATAAATCACTAATCAATCATTTTTTTGTAGGTTACAAAGGCTTCTGCATAGTCAGTGTTATATAAGGCATTCTGACTTCACTCCAAAAGGTTTTCTCAACTCCTTTATGGATGAGAATCCTCCGATGTGTATTCTTTTTTTTTTTTTTTTTTTTTTTTTTTTTTTGTGGTATGCGGGCCTCTCACTGCTGTGGCCTCTCCCGTTGCGGGGCACAGGCTCCGGACGCGCAGGCCTAGCGGCCATGGCTCACGGGCTTAGTTGCTCCGCGGCATGTGGGATCTTCCCGGACCAGGGCACGAACCCGTGTCTCCTGCATCGGCAGGCGGATTCTCAACCACTGCGCCACCAGGGAAGCCCGATGTGTATTCTTGAATATTGTGGCTAATTTTCCAGTAAGTTAGTAGATATGTTCTAGGGGCTCAAATGAGTAAAATTTGGAAAATGTAGAGATAAACATATATAAAGGATTTCTTTCCTTCACGACTTCTCAGGGCCTTTAATATGCTGATGTGATTTGTGACTTTCCAGGGGTATGTGGGACATAAAATCTGTTTGATCTCGAATATGTTTGACCACAGACTATTTTATTCATGGACTATTTTGAGAGATGAATATGCAAAGAACACTTTGGGATGTGATGGTCTAGTTTTCAGATGTCCTTGTCTTCAGAAGCAGCTGTATTGTTTTGCAAAGTTTGTGATGAGGAGCAAGGACAAAGAAGATAATCTGCCTCTTCAAATCCTGACATCCCCACTTACTCAACGTGTGACTTTCTCTTTGACCATAGGCTAATGTTATGTTTGTTTTGTTATGTATATTACATATGTTATGTTAAAGATATAAAGTTCTCAGAAAAGTGCCTGATATAAAAATGCTCAATACAAGTTACAAATTTGGGAGAGTTGGAGGGCTATAGGAAACAAAGACAATGCTCTTGAAGAGTACATGTAAATTATGGGTTTCTCAGGGTATATGCCCAGTAGTGGGATTGCTGGGTCGTATGGTAGTTCTATTTGTAGTTTTTTAAGGAACTTCCATACTGTTCTCCATAGTGACTGTATCAATTTACATTCCCACCAACAGTGCAAGAGGGCTCCCTTTTCTCCACACCCTCTCCAGCATTTATTGTTTCTAGATTTTTTGATAATGGACATTCTGACCAGTGTGAGGTGATCCCTCATAGTAGTTTTTATTTGCATTTCTCTAATAATTAGTGATGTTGAGCATCTTTTCAACCATAATTCAAAAAGAAACATGTACCACAATGTTCATTGCAGCACTATTTACAATGGCCAGGACATGGAACCAACCTAAATGTCCATTGACAGATGAATGGATAAAGAAGATGTGGCACATGTATACAATGGAATATTACTCAGCCACAAAAAGGAACAAAATTGAGTCATTTGTTGAGACATGGATGGATCTAGAGACTGTCATACAGAGTGAAGTAAGTCAGAAAGAGAAAAACAAATATCATATATTAACACATGTATGAGGAACCTAGAAAAATGGTACAGATGAACTGGTTTGTGGGGCAGAATTTGAGACACAGATGTAGAGAACAAACGTATGGACACCAAGGGGGGGAAACCACAGTGGGGTGGGGATGGTGGTGTACTGAATTGGGCAATTGGGATTGACATGTATACACTGATGTGTATAAAATTGATGACTAATAAAAACCTGCAGTATCAAAAAACCACTAATACTAAACTTTCTTTGGGTTATTTATATGGAAATATGTTAATATAAATGTTTCAGACATTACATGAAATTTCTAAAAATCTTATATGTTCTGGTATAATGTTATAAGTCATAATTCTAGTTATTACTTTAAAATGTATATCTCAGAAGTTATATTTTTTTTAAAAAAAGCTAACTTGATTTGCAACAAAACCATGCAACAGAAGCCCGAGACATGACCTAAAACAATAAAACAATTGTGGCATGAGACCTACATCCTGCCCAGTGAGCTCAATAAGTTAATGACCTCCAAAACATGCTCTTTGCACAGTGCCCTCAAAATAATAAAACAATAGTGGAGAATAAGGCCTACAACCTTCCCAGTGGTATCAAGTTAACGACCCCCAGGACATGCTCTGTGCACACAAAAAAACAATCATTTATGGAAAGGTGGCATTTCAAAGTGAAAGACCCTCATTGTACTGAGACCTGAAGTAAGTTTTCCAAAGTACCATGACAGTCCTGGCCTGACCATGTAGGGACAAGAAAACTCCCCTACCCAACCTGGAGGAGAGAGCCAATGATGGAAACGTGAAATCTACTCAAGAAAGACAAAGAAGGTATTCTCCTCCTTCTGCCTCTTCCTTTGATTATAAAAACATAACCCACTAAGTACTCGGGGCAGCTGCAACGTTTGCCTGCCCACTTGTAAACCTCACAAGCATCCTATTCTTAAAAAAATCACTTATCTATCGCTTTTCCTCTTGCTGAATTCTTTCTGCACTGAGACACAAAGAACCTGAGTCTCAGTAAGTCCAGACACCAAGTGAGGGATTCTAATTAAAGGACTGTGAGTTCAAGTCCCAAACTGGGTTTTGGCTGGGTTCAAGTCCCAATTTAAGTTACATCAGTTTCAGACCTACTTGTGGATCTTGGAGAGGCAGGAGGCAGCTGAGAACCCCCTGTGGGTGGAAACTCTGGCTGCAGCCATTTTGAGGACCTTGTTCTACCACACTGACACTGGGGCTGTCAAGTGTCATTCTGGAATCTTGCCTCTAGCCTATTAGTGCCAGGGGCTGGCCCCACCCACCAGTGGCCCCACAGCAGTTGTACTCCACCAGGCATTGTAACCAGCCACACTGGGAGCCTGTGTCATTCAATAGAACACCCACAGCACTGCACAAGGCAGGGCCTTACAGCCAGCCAGGCCAGGGGCCCACCCCAATGACCAGGGTGCTCACAAAAGTCTGCCTGCTGCAACAGAAGGATTCATGCAGCCCACAGAGGGAACACTCCTGGGACATCTAGCTCTGGTGGCCAGAGGAGAGAAATGATATTTAGCAACCATTGACTAAGGGACATTCTGGCTCCAGATTATTTGCTCTTAATGACTATGTCATGCTCTCTTTATTGTAAGCACCTACAAGTCCTTTTCACATAGTCAAACTATTAATACTTACACAAGTTTTGAGTCTGTGGAGCAAACAGAACAAAAAGGCAATAATTCCAGAGGGGAAAATTACTAGAAAGAGGAAGTATCCAGATTCTTTCCATTATGTATCAAGGACTAAAAACCAATCCAAATGGAAAAAGAATTTTTTTCATAATAGTCATTCTTATAGGTGTGAGGTCATAATCTTATTGTGGTTTTGATTTGTCTTCCCCTGATGATTAGTAATGTTGAGCATCTTTCTTATATACCTGTTAGCCATTTGGATGTCTTCTTAGAGAAATGTCTATCAAGTCCTCTGCCCTTTTTAAAATTCAGTTATTTGATTTTTTGTTACTGAGTTATAGGAGTCTCATATACTTTGGTTATTAACCCTTTAACAGATATATGGATTGCAAATATTTTCTCCCATGTTGATTGTTTCCTTTGTTGTGCATAGCTTTTCAGTTTGATGTAGTCCCACTTGTCAGTTTTTACTCACTTCTGTGCTTTTGGTGTCATACCCAAGATATCATTTTTTTGACCAATGTCATGAAGTTTCCTCTTGTGATTTCTTCTAAGAATTTTGCAGTTTCAGCATTTTGTATTTACATTTTAAGTTAATTTGATTTTATTTTTGTGTATGGTATAAGATAAAGGTCCAATTTTATTCTTTCACATGCAGATATCAATTTTTCCCAACACCATTTATTGAAGAGTCTATCCTTCCCCATTGTTTATTTTGGCACCCTTGTTGAAGATTAGTTGACTGTATATGTGTGTATTTATTTCAAAAAGCAAAAGATAAAAAGAATTAGTGAGGATGAGAAGAAATGGGAACTCTCATACTGTATTGGTGGGAATGTTAATTGGTGCAGCTGTTATGAAGAATAGTATGGAGGTTTCTCAAAAAAATAAAATAAAAATAGGACTCACATATGATCCAGTAATTCTACTTCTGGGTATATATCCAAAAGAATTGACATCAAGAACTCAAAAGGATATTGCATTCCTATGTTCATTGCAGCATAATTCACAATAGCCAGGCTATGGAAACAAACTGCATGTCCATCAAAGGAGGAATGGATAAAGTAAATGTGGTAATATACCTACAGTGGAATCTTAGCCTTTAAAAAGGAGAAACCAGAGGGAGGAGATTTGGGGATATATGTGTATGTATAGCTGATTCACTTTGTTATAAAGCAGAAACTAACACACCATTGTGAATCAATTATACTCCAATAAAGATGTTAAAAAAAAAAAAAAAGGAGAAACCCTTGTCATATGTTACAGAAGAACCAGAAGGACATCATGCTAAGTGAAATAAGTCAGTTACAGAAGGACAAATGCAGCATGATTCCATTCATATGACATTTTCAAAATAGTCAAATTCATAGAAATAGAGGGGGAAATGGTGGTTTATGGGAACTGGGGTGAAGGGGAAGAGGGGAGTTGCTCTATAATGGGTATAGAGTATCAGTTGTACAAGGTGGATAAGTTTTAGAGATCTACTGTACAACATGTGTATACAGTTAAGAGTACTGTTTTATGCACTTAAAATTTGTTGAGTAGGTTTCATTTAATTGTTCTTACCACAGTTTGTTAAAGTTACCATCTTCATTAATTTTTATAAACTAGACTGGGACAAAATTGTGGAGCAAACTAAGCTTGTCTCAATTTTTCATACAAAATACATAATGTTAACAGTATCCCTAGCCAATGGGATAGCACCAAGACCATCGCCATGACTGAACTTCCTTCCTTAGACAATGCATCCTACTGTAGAATCCTCAAATTTAACTTCCCCAAGGCCCAATTTCTGCTAGATAATAAATTAACCCATGAATAATGAGTTCATGTGCTTTTCTTTCTGAGTCATATAGGTACTTTATCATTATTGTTTGGAAAGTATCTTATTCAAAATATTGCTAGGGGTAAAAATTCTAAGATTGTAGATTAATTTTGAGGGTATGAAGTTTCCTTTGTCATCTATAATTCAACAGAGTGATTTGAGTCAGTAAATACTAAGTGCCAAGTGTTGGTAATACAGAGAAAAAGAATATGAATCCTAACAGTAGTTGCCTGCTGAATGGCAAACAGATGAAATAAAATAAAGAGACTAAAGAGTCAATGGATTCAGGTTTTATTAAAAGGCCTATTATTGTGATTATTTGATTAATGAAATATTTCAATGTAGACAAAAGAATTGCTTGACAAATGGTTTTTCCTCACCCAATTCAAATAGTACAATCTTAGATTTGAGATGGACGCTGACAGTTGCTAGTGAGATTACTTTCCTCATGATACAAGAATCTACTTTATCATGTGACTGAAAATGGTAACGTATGTAGCCTTTGCTTAAATATTACTCATAATGGGTTGAATTTTTAGGTAATTATTCAATATATGGAGATAAGAATGTATCTTCTTGATTTATCTACACATTTATTCTACTTTTGCACTCTGGAGTAAGAGTAAAAAGAGCTTATTTCTAGAGAGGAGCTTCAAGATGCCAGAAAAGTAAGATGCGGAGATCACCTTCCTCCCCACAAATACATCAGAATTACATCTACATGTGGAAAGACCCCTACAGAACACCTACTGAACTCTGGCAGAAGACCTCAGACCTCCCAAAAGGCAAGAAACTCCCCATGTACCTGGGTAAGGCAAAAGAAAAAAGAAAAAACAGAGTCAAAAGAATAGGGATGGGACCTGCACCAGTGGGAGGGAGCTGTGAAGGAGGAAAGGTTTCCACACACTAGAAGCCCCTTCATGGGCGAAGACTGTGGGTGGCAGAGGGGGGAAGCTTCAGGGTCATGGAGGAGAGTGCAGTAACAGGGGTGCAGAGGGCAAAGCAGGGAGATTCCCAACAGAGGATTGGTGCCGACCAGCACTCACCAGCCCGAGCGGCTTGTCTGCTCACCCACTGGGATGGGTGGGGCTGGGAGCTGTGGCTCGGGCTTCGGTCAGATCCCAGGGAGAGGACTGGGGTTGGCGGTGTGAACACAGCCTGAAGGGGTTAGTGCACCATGGCTAGCCGGGAGGGAGTCCTGGAAAAAGTCTGGAGCTGCCAAAGAGGCAAGAGACTTTTTCTTGCCTTTTTGTTTCCTGGCGTGCAAGGAGAGGGGATTAAGAGTGCCCCTTAAAGGCGCTCCAGAGATGGGTGCGAGTCGTGGCTATCAGCGCAGACCCCCGAGACAGGCATAGGACACTCTAGCTGCTGCTGCAGCCACCAAGAAGCCTATGTGCAAGCACAGGTCACTATCCACACCTCCCCTCCTGGGAGCCTGTGCCACCCACCACTGCCAGGGTCTCGTGATCCAGGGACAACTTCCCCGGGAGAAAGCACGGCACGCCTCAGGCTGGTGCAATGTCATGTTGGCCTCTGCTGCCACAGGCTCGCCCCACATACGTACCCCTCCCTCCCCCCTGCCTGAGTGAGCCAGAGCCCCCGAATCTGTGGCTCCTTTAACCCCGTCCTGTCTGAACGAAGAACAGACGCCCTCAGGCAACCTACATGAAGAGGTGGCGCCATATCCAAAGTTGAACCCCGGGAGCTGTGCAAACAGAAGAGAAAGGGAAATTTCTCTGAGCAGCCTCAGGAGCAGCAGATTAAATCTTCACAGTCAACTTAATGTACCCTGCATCACTAGAATACCTGAATAGACAATGAATCATCCCAAATTAAGGAGGTAGACTTTGGGAGCAACCATATATATATATATTTTCCCCTTTTCTCTTTTTTGTGAGTGTGTATGCTTCTGTGTGTGATTTTGTCTGTATAGCTTTCTTTTACCATTTGTCCTATGGTTCTGTCTGTCTTTTTTTTTTTTTTTTTAACTTAAATTTTTTTCTTAATGACTATTTTTTATTTTTTAATTTTTAATATTTTATTTTACTTTATTTTATTTTATTTTATCTTCTTCTTCTTTTCTTTCTTTTTTTTCTCCCTTTTATTCATAGCTGTGTGGAGGACAGGCTCTTGGTACTCCAGCCAGGCCTCAGGGCTGGGCCACTGAGGTGGGAGAGCCAACTTCAGGACACTGGTCCACAAGAGACCTCCCAGCTCCATGTAATAACAAATGGTGAAAATCTCCCAGAGAAAACACCAAGACCCAGCTCCATTCAACGACCAGGAAGCTACAGTCCTGGATAGCCTATGCCAAACAACTAGCAAGACAGGAACACAATCCCATCCATTAGCACAGAGGCTGCCTAAAATAATAAGGCCACAGACACCCCACAACACACCACCAGATGTGGAACTGCCCACCAGAAAGACAAGATACAGCCTCATCCACCAGAATACAGGCACTAGTCCCCTCCATCAGGAAGCCTACACAACCCACTGAACCAACCTTAGCCATTGGGGACAGACACCAAAAACAACAGAAACTACAAACATGCAGCCTGTGAAAAAGAGACCCCAAGCACAGTAAGTTAATCAAAATGAGAAGACAGAGAAACACACAACATATGAAGCAGCAGGGCAAAAACCCACCAAACCTAACAAATGAAGAGGAAATAGGCAGTTTACCTGAAAAAGAATTCAGAATAATGATAGTAAGGATGGTCCAAAATCTTGGAAATAGAATGGAGAAAATATAAGAAACATTTAACAAGGACCTAGAAGAACTAAAGAGCAAAGAAACAGTGATGAACAGAACAATAAATGAAATTAAAAATTCTCTAGAAGGGATCAATAGCAGAATAACTGAGGCAGAAGAATGGATACGTGACCTGGAGGATAAAATAGTGGAAATAACTACTGCAGAGCAGAATAAAGAAAAAAGAATGAAAAGAATTGAGGACAGTCTTAGAGACTTCTGGGACAACAGTAAATGCACGAACAATCAAATTATAGGGGTCCCAGAAGAAGAAGAGAAAAAGAAAAGGACTGAGAAAATATTTGAAGAGATAATAGTTGAAAACATCCCTAATATGGGAAAGGAAATAGTTAATCAAGTTCAGGAAGCATAGAGGGTTCCATACAGGATAAATCCAAGGAGAAACACATCAAGACACATATTAATCAAACTATCAAAAATTAAATACAAAGAAAAAATATGAAAAGCAGCAAGGGAAAAACAACAAATAACACATAAGGGAATTCCCCATAAGGTTAACAGCTGATCTTTCAGCAGAAACTCTGCAAGCCAGAAGGGTGTGGCAGGACATATTTAAAGTGATGAAGGAGAAAATACTACAACCAAGATTACTCTACTCAGCAAGGATCTCATTCAGATTAGATGGAGAAATTAAAACCTTTACAGACAAGCAAAAGTTAAGAGAATTCAGCACCACAAAACCAGCTTTACAACAAATGCTAAAGGAACTTCTCTAGGCAGGAAACACAAGAGAAGGAAAAAGACCTACAATAATAAATGTAAAACAATTAACAAAATGGTAATAGGAACATACATATTGATAATTACCTTAAATGTAAATGGATTAAATACTCCAACCAAAAGACATAGACTGGCTGAATGGATATAAAAAACCCCGTATATATGCTGTCTACAAGAGACCCACTTCAGTCCTAGGGACACATACAGACTGAAAGTGAGGGGATAGAAAAAGGTATTCCATGCAAATGGAAATCAAAAGAAAGCTGGAGTAGCAATTTTCATGTCAGACAAAATAGACATTAAAACAAAGACTATAACAAGAGACAAAGAAAACACTACATAATGATCAGGGGATCAATCCAAGAGAAAGATATAACAATTGTAAATATTTATGCACCCAACATAGGAGTAACTGAATACATAAGGCAAATATTAACAGCCATAAAAGGGGAAATTGACAGTAACACAATCATAGTAGGGGACTTAATTCCCCAATTTCACCACTGGACACATCATCCAAAATGAAAATAAATAAGGAAACACAAGCTTTAAATGATACATTAAACAAGATGGACTTAATTGATATTTATAGGATATTCCATCCAAAAACAACAGAATACACATTCTTCTCAGGGGCTCATGGAACATTCTCCAAGACAGGTCATGTCTTAGGTCACAAATCAAACCATGGTAAATTTACGAAAATTGAAATTGTATCAAGTATCTTTTCTGACCACAATGCTATGATGCTAGATGTCAATTACAGGAAAAATCTGTAAGAAATACAAACATATGGAGCCTAAACTACACACCACTCATTAACCCAGAGATCACTGAAAAAAATCAAAGAGGAAATCAAAAAATACCTAGAAACAAATGACAATGAAAACACAATGAACCAAAACCTATGGGATGCATCAAAAGCAATTCTAAGAAGGAAGTTTATAGCAATACAATCCTACCTTAAGGAACAAGAAACATCTCAAATAAACAACCTAAACTTACACCTAAAGCAATTAGAGAAAGAAGAACAAAAAAAACCCAAAGTTAGCAGAAGGAAAGGAATTATAAAGATCAGATCAGAAATAAATGAAAAAGAAGGAAACGATAGCTAAGATCAATAAAACTAAAAGCTGGCTCTGTGAGAAGATAAACAAAATTGATAAACCATTAGCCAGATTTATCAAGAAATAAAGGGAGAGGACTCAAATCAATAGAATTAGAAATGGAAAAGGACAAGTAACAACTGATACTGCAGAAATACAGAGGATCATGAAAGATTACTATAAGCTCCTATATGCCAACAAAATGGACAACCTGGAAGAAATCGACAAATCCTTGGAAGTGCAAAACATTTTGAGACTGAACCAGAAAGAAATAGAAAATATGAACAGACCAATCACAAGCAGTGAAATTGAAACTGTGATTTAAAATCTCCCAACAAACAAAAGCCCAGGACCAGATGGTTTCACAGGCAAATCCTATGTAATATTTAGAGAACAGCTAACACCTATCCTTCTCAAACTCTTCCAAAATATAGTAGAGGGAGGAACGCTCCCAAACACATTCTACAAGGCCACCATCACTCTGATACCAAAACCAGACAAAAATGTCACAAAGAAAGAAAACTACAGGCCAATATCACTGATGAACATACATACAAAAATACTCAACAAAATACTAGCAAATAGAATCCAACAGCACATTAAAAGGATCATACACTATGATCAAGTGGGGTTTAGCCCAGGAATCAAGGATTCTTCAATATACGCAAATCAAACAATGTGATACACCATATAACAAATTGAAGGAGAAAAACCATATGATCATCTCAATAGATGCAGAGAAAACTTTTGACAAAATTCAACATCAATTTATGATAAAAACCCTCCAGAAAGTAGGCACAGAGGGAGCTTTCCTCAACATAATAAAGGCCATATATGACAAACGCACAGACAACATCCTCAATGGTGAAAAAGTGAAAGCAATTCCACTAAGATCAGGAACAAGACAATGTTGCCCACTCTCACCACTATTATTCAACATAGTTTTGGAAGTTTAAGCCACAGCAAACAGAGAATAAAAAGAAATAAAAGGAATCCAAATTGGAAAATAAGAAGTAAAGCTGTCACTGTTTGCAGATGACATGATACTATACATAGAGAATCCTAAAGATGCTATCAGAAAACTCCTAGAGCTAATCAATAAATGTGGTAAAGTAGCAGAATACAAAATTAATGCACAGAAATCTCTGGCATTCCTATACACTACTGATGAAAAATCTGAAAGTGAAATTAAGAAAGCACTCCCATTTACCATTGCAACAAAAAGAATAAAATATCTAGAAATAAACCTATCTAGGGAGACAAAAGACCTGTATGCAGAAAATTATAAGACACTGATGAAAGAAATGAAATGTGATACAAACAGATGGAGAGATATACCATGTTCTTGGATTGGAAGAATCAACATTGTGAAAATGATTCTACTACCCAACGCAATCTACAGATTCAATACAATCCCTATCAAACTACCACTGGCATTTTTCACAGAACTACAACAAAAAAAATTCACAATTTGTATGGAAACACAAAAGACCCCGAATAGCCAAATCAATCTTGAGAAAGAGAAACAGAGCTGGAGGAATCAGGCTCCCTGACTTCAAACTATACTACACAGCTACAGTAATCAAGACAGTATGGTACTGGCACAGAAACAGAAATATAGATCAGTGGAACAGGATAGAAAGCTCAGAGATAAACCCACACACATATGGTCACCTTCTCTTTGATAAAGGGGGCAAGAATATACAGTGGGGAAAAGACAGCCTCTTCAATAAGTGGTGCTGGGAAAAGTGGACATCTACATGTAAAAGAATGAAATTAGAATACTCCCTAACACCATACACAGAAATCAACTCAAAATGGATTAAATACCTAAATGCAATTCCAGACACCATCCCAATCTTAGAGGAAAACATAAGCAGAACACTCTATGACATAAATCACAGCAAGATCATTTTTGACCCACGTCCTAGAGAAATGGAAATAAATACAAAAACAAACAAATGGGACCCAATGAAACTTAAAAGCTTTTGCACAGAAAGGAAACCATAAAGAAGATGAAAAGACAGCCCTCAGAGTGGGAGAAAATATTTGCAAAGGAAGCAACTGACAAACGATTAATCTCCAAAATTTACAAGCAGCTTATGTAGCTCAATATCAAGAAAACAAACAACCTAATCCAAAAATGGGCAGAAGACTTAAATAGACATTTACCCAAAGAAGATATACAGATTGCCAACAGACACATGAAAGAATGCTCAACACCATTAATCATTAGAGAAATGCAAATCAAAACTACAATGGAATATCATCTCACACCAGTCAGAATGTCCATCATCAAAAAATCTACAAAAAATAAATGCTGGAGAGGGTGTGGAGAAAAGGGAATCCTCTTGCACTGTTGGTGGGAATGTAAATTGATACACCCACTATGGAGAACAGTATGGAGGTTCCTTAAAAAACTAAAAATACAACTACCATACGACCCAGCAATCCCAGTACTGAGCATATACCCTGAGAAATGTATAATTCAAAAGGAGTCATGTACCAAAATGTTCATTGCAGCTCTATTTACAATAGCCAGGATATGGAAGCAACCTAAGTGTCCATCAAAAAATGAATGGATAAAGAAGATATGGCACATATATACAATGGAATATTACTCAGCCATTAAAAGGAATGAAACTCAGTTATTTGTAGTGAGGTGGACGGACCTAGAGACTGTCATACAGAGTGAAGTAAGTCAGAAATGGAAAAACAAATACCATATGCTAACACATATATATGGAATCTAAAAAAAAAAAAAAAATGGTCATGAAGAACCTAGGGGCAAGACGGGAATAAAGATGCAGACCTACTAGAGAATGGACTTGAGGATACAGGGAGGGGGAAGGGTCAGCTGGGACAAAGTGAGAGAGTGACATGGACATATATACACTACCAAACGTAAAATAGATAGCTAGTGGGAAGCAGCCGCATAGCACAGGGTGATTAGCTGGGTGCTTTGTCACCACCTACAGTGATAGGATAGGGAGGGTGGGAGGGAGGGAGATGCAATAGGGAAGAGATATGGGGACATATGTATATGTATAACTGATTCACTTTGTTATAAAGCAGAAACTAACACACCATTGTAAAGCAATTATACTCCAATAAAGATGTTTAAAAAAAAGAGCTTATTTCTTATTTTACATGACAGCTTTTAAAATCTGTCTACACTTTGATGTTGGGATCAATGATTTTAAGACAACTTGAACAGCAAGGCTACATGTATTGTCAAATAATCAGAAAAATAGTTAGTGCATTGAATACTAATGAACTTGAGCAATGTAAGAAAATTAAGACTGAGATGATCTTTCCCTCACCAACAGTTCTTCTCTTTTCTTTGCTAAGCACCTCTGATTCCAACAACTTTTATTTATATGACACAGTTGGCAGTGCTTTTACCACTCTCACGTCCCTGATTCCAATATTTAGCACAATTTTTTAGTAGTCTTATTAAAGTGTGCTATGCAGACACAAAGGTATGGTCAGTTTTACATAAAAGTGAATGATCCAGATAGTCTCCTTGTCATGTGAACCTTATTGTCTTATAACGAGATGATAACTAGGATAACTTTTTTACTTGAACTTTTTACCAACCTGGTTAATGCATTCTGAAATTAGTCAATTTATTCTTTCATCCTGGATGGAAGATTTTATATTGATTCACATTTATATATACAATTGTATTGCTCATTTCATATTAAATTTCTATTTGGTAAAGATACTACTGATATTAATTCTTTCATTCAATTCATTGGCTAATATTAACAACTCAATTTTATCTACAAGTTTTAATCATATTTTTGTGTTATCATCTAAATTAAACATTTATTAAATATAGCACCATTTGACTCTTCTCTATTATCTTTTCTCTAGCTTGACCTCACTCTAATCAACTTCTTGAAATTTAATCACTCAGATAGTTATAATTATACCCACTTATCATCAAGCTGTTGTTATTCAAGCATCCTCTCAAGGATAATATGAGAAATTGTGCCCAGTGACCTACTGAAATCAAGATACAACAAAATTATATTATTTTCCTAAAATCTAAAACAAATCTTTAAAATATAAAACTAATTTGCTGTAAGCCAGAGAGAGATGCATCAAAAGTTAGAACACTCAGGGCCTCCAAAAATAAATAAATAAATAAATAAATAGACAAAAAAGACATTATTTTGGCATAAACTGATTTCTTCAAATTTGTCTCTAGACCTCACCCTGTTATTTAATGTACCTTATTCTATCGTGGTTCTTGATATTTGGCCTTGATAACCTCACTTAATTGGTTTCCTTGTTTTTCCCCCAACATTATCAGATTTCATTTTCTTCCTACTACTGGTTCTTTAATCATGCCTACAGATCTAGTTTCATGATTTGTCTTCCATGATGACCTTCTAGTAAAACACTATCCTTTAGACTGACTTCAACTACAAAACGATGCCCTACTTCCAGATTCTGATAACCTTTCCCAAACTTGTTCTTGCTGAATTCTAAACTTTCATGGTTATGATAACATACGTTGTATTTATTTATTTAATATTTATTTATTTATTTGGCTGCATTGGGTCTTTATTGCTGCATGTGGGATCTTCTTTGCGACCTGTGGGATTTTTCACTGAGGCTCTCGTTGTGGCACACGGGTTCTTCGTTGCTAAGCATGGGCTTCTCTCTAGTTGTGGCTTGTGTGTTTTCTCTCTCTAGTTGTAACACGGGCTCCAGAACATGTAGGCTCTGTAGTTTGCAGCACATAGTCTCTCTAGTTGAGAAGCATGAGCTCAGTGGTTGTGGTACACTGGCTTTGTTGCCCTGCAGCATGTGGGATCTTTTTTCCCACAGGGATTGAACCCATGTCACCTGCACTGGAAAGCAGATTCTTTACCACTGGACCACCAGGGAATTCCCAAAATTTGTTGAATATATATTCTTATTTTGATGTAATTCAAAAATTGCCTTAAAATGCTAACTCAAATACATATACATTGGCACAATATCAGAATTCTTGACATTTCAGGCAGATATTGATATAGGTATCTTTTGACAAGAATGATTATCCTATTTAATATGGTGCCAACTTTTGTCAGTACTGCTGATTAAGAAATTCTAACCTCACTTCTACCCACTCCTGAAACATTCACCTATTTCACTTTAATATTTTTTCAGAATTTTGAGATAATTTTTATTTAAGAAAGAGTGGGGTCCAAATGACTTTTGTCTGTGAATTCTTTCAGAGCCAATAATTCCTATTTTATCCACTTCTGTTTATTTCCATAGACTAACGCATAATATAAAAGTTTTTAGCTAATATTTATTTTTCTAAATTAATGCATTAAAAGAATACATAATTTAAGCCAATGAGCCTATTCCCAAAGATATTTGTGAGAACTACTAGATAATAAAAATGGGAGGAATTATTTTAGAACTCACTGAAATAATGGTTCTTAAACTTTTATGTTCATCAGAATCATCTATGATGCATTCTTAAAATATAAATTTTACTGGACCTCTCAAATAAAAATTATTAAAAGATAATCTCAAGGAATAATCAGATTTTTTATAGTTCCCAAGTGATATCTATCTACTGTTCACCAAAATTTGTGCTAGAGTGAATACAAATTTTTTGTTCTACATATAAAAACAATAAACATAAAGAAGTTAGAGTTGAATTAAGAGTGCTCTGACTTATAAAGTACTAGAAAGAAAAGAGGCAAGCACATTGGTAGAGAACTTTAGTTACAATTTAAAAATTGGGGTCAGGATATATTCTGTGGACTCAAAAGAACATGTTGGAGACATTTTGGAGACTGAAATAAAAGGTATGAAAATTAGTTACTTCTACAGCTAAGTTTATTTTAGTGGAGGGATAAATAAGCTGAATATGGGGAGACCTGTAACAAGGATATTTAGATGAATTGCTTTAATTATTTTAACAACTGGAAAACATAACTGCTAGACAATATGAAACAATCATTTTAAAGAAAGAGACAACCATGAATTGCAACAAAATGTCTTACAAGTTGGGAACTTGAAACTGTATCTTGATCAATGTTACACTCTTTGTTGTTCTACTCACTCCACTGCTTTGGTGAAAGTTTTCAAAGGTCTGCTAAATACTTCCCATAACAAGGAGCGCTTGACATTCTGAAGAGAATGGGATTAGGGCAAATCTGATTTTTAGAAAGTCAATTTTCCATTTGTTCTGTTTTCTTTAGACTTCACTTTTTTTTAATGTTAGTAGTATTCATCACAGTATTTTAAAGAATTGCCTTTCCATATATTACTTTTGAGGAAAGTCCAAAGAGTGGAAAAATTGATATATCTCACAAAAATCTTAAACCTTTGCACCTTAGATTTTTCTCATTCTAATAATAGTTTCCATTTGGCATGTAACAATTAGATGCAATCCTCATCTTACAAGGCATTTACAATATTCTCCAGAGCTCTGTGGTATGAGGATTTCTTTTGTTAGTTATATTATATATTATTCTTATTTGTAAATATGTTTTGTGTTCATCTGGCAATTCTAATTTTTACTTTATCTTATTGTATTATGTTTTCCCAACATTTCATTTTAAAACATTTCAAAATTACAGCAAAGTTAAAAGAATTTACCAGTGAACACCCATATACCCACTACTTAGATCCTACTATTAATATGTCTATCAGTCCATTTTGGTTTTGGATATATTTAAAGGTAAATTGCAGACATTAGCAAACCTCCCCCTAAAAACTACAGCATTTATATAATTTGTACTCAATACTTATTTTGTCTTTTGAAATAAATTGAAATGCAAAAATATTAAGTGTACATTGCCTAACTTTAGGCAAATGACTTCATCTGTGTAGCCAAATCCCCTATGAAGATATAAAATATTACTATTTTCCCTGAAAGTATCCTCATGCCACTTCCAAATCAATTCCAATCCCAACTTTCCAGTGACAGCTACTGTTATGATATTTTGGCCCATTCTAAAATTTCATATAAAGAAAATTATATGATATGTTCTATTTTATAAAGCTTCTTACCATGTAATATTCCAGTGCATTTTAATTATGCTGTGTAGCTTTTACTATAAGAATACATATACATAGAAATTTCATTAAACCTCATTATATTCCATTGCCAAGACTTTGCTTTTTTTTTTTTTTTTTTTTTTTTTTTTTTTGTGGTACGTGGGCCTCTCACTGTTGTGGCCTCTCTCGTTGCAGAGCACAGGCTCCAGACACACAGGCTCAACAGCCATGGCTCACGGGCCCAGCCGCTCTGCAGCATGTGGGATCCTCCTGGACCAGGGCATGAACCCATGTCCCCTGCATCAGCAGGTGGACTCTCAACCACTACACCACCAGGGAAGCCCGATTTTGCTTATTAAGAAAAAAACAAAAAAAACAACACAAAATATACTAAAATTACATGTGTTGTAAAAAATTGGGGAATAATATTTTTATTATACGATAAAAATGATACAAGATAAAAAATGTGAATTTGAATTTCAAGTCAAGATTAGGTGACACTTTACTTCCCAAGTTTTATTTTATTGTCCATAATCTTAATTATCAAGAATATAGTATCAAATCAGTCTGACTTTTTCTCTACAGCCAAACACATTTAATGATAATGCCAGTATTAACACCCATGAGCATTTTGAGATTTAGTTGAAATGTCATGTAATATATTTTCATTAGAATACATGTAGTTTATATACAATGGAATATTACTCATCCATAAAAAGGAATGATATTGAGTTGTTTGTAATGAGGTGGATGGACCTAGAGTCTGTCATACAGAGTGAAGTAAGTCAGAATGAGAAAAACAAACACCGTTTGCTAACACATATATATGGAATCTTAAAAACTGGCACTGATGAACCTAGTGCAGGGCGGGAATAAAGACTCAAACATAGAGAATGGACTTGAGGACACGAAGGGGGAAGGGGAAGCTGGGACGAAGTGAGAGAGTAGCACTGGCATATATACACTACCAAATGTAAAATGGATGGCTAATGGGAAGCTACTGCATAGCATGGGGAGATCAGCTCAATGCTTCATGATGACCTACAGGGGTGGAATAGGGAGGGTGGGAGGGAGGCTAAAGAGGGAGAGGATATGGGGATATATGTATACATACAGCTGATTCACTTTGTTGTACATCAGAAACTAACACAACATTGTAAAGCACTTATACTCCAAATAAATAAATAAATAAATAAAGCACTTATACTCCAGTAAAGATGTAAACAAACAAACAAATAAATAAATAAATAAAATACCATACAAGGGCTTTTAAAGTTTGATTGATTACATTAATGATATTTTGAAGAGTCCTAACATATTAACTACTCAAAATAATGTTAACATATTAATATTTCTTTGTAACATATAAATGTATTATAATTATGAGCATATTGAAATGATAGGATATGAAAGTGTTAGAGAGACACACCACTACTCACACACTGTGGATATAAAGTAGGCTTTACTGGGGGAAAATTTACATAAAGCTTAAGTAGAAAAACATCACAGTCTCAAAAGTTTAACCCTGAGCCTGCAGTTAAGGCTGAGTATAGATGGACTATATCCACCATGGCCAACTTCTTAGCAGAGAAGCCCCCATTCTTATAATAATTACATATTTATTGAGTCAACTAGTAGCAAACAGCTATACAAACATGAAAAAATAAAAGTGTTCTGGTTGAGAAGGTGACCAGATAAAAAGGAGAAATATCCAACAGCAGTCACAGGTATCAGTCTATTCTTGTATTGTGCCAGGTCAGACCCACTGAGTCAGCCTTTTACTAACCTAAGAAAGAGGGCAGCAAATTAGCCTCCAGGACAATCCAGATTCATCTCTCCTTAGTTTAGCCCTCAGTGTTTGTGGAACTATTTCATTTTTTTTTCCCATTCACCTGTGTTTTACTTCATGTTACAGAGATAATTGAGACATTTTCTGGTATACAAACATCTATAAGCTCAAACAACTGGACCAGATGTGAAGTGACATATCCAACATTGTAAGGAAGTTAATTTATGAGCTATTGCCTTGGAAAATTAAAGAAGGTTGATTGGAGCTTTTCATCCATATCTATAAAGAAAGGAGAGAGATATTTATCACCTTCCTCTGGTCTCCTACCATTTCCCTGGACTGGATATCATGCCCTCTCATGGAAGAGATAGACTGTCCCTCTTCCATTTTTGGAGTGATGTGTGCCATAGAAACCCAATAATTGTCTTTTTGTCACCATGAATAACATTTGGAGGCAGAATACTGTGGTTGTGGAATCACCTGAAGCAAAGTCTGTGTCCTTGTTTATGTTTATCCTGGTGTCCACCATCTGAGCAATATTATCTATCTATCTGCTGAGGTCAAACAGGGTACAGTAAGTCCCCTTCATATGAATCTTCAAGTTGCGAACTTTCAAAGAGGCGAATGTGCGTTCCATCAACGTCATGCATGAGTGAAATTGCAGTTCGCCCTCTATGTCCTGTTGCTGACGATCCTTCAGCTCTACCATCTCCCACTTCCTCTCCCTCCTCTAGTCAGTAACTCTTCTTGCCCATTCACTCGATGCTAGCCCCTGTATGCCAGCTGTTGTACTGTACTACTGTACTTTTCAAGGTACTATACTGTAAGATTAAAATATTTTTCTTGATTTTTTGTGTTTGGCTTTTATATATTATTACAAACTTTTCACACAATAAAAAAAGAATTATTAAAGTATATTACAGTACAGTACTATATAGCTGATTGTGTTAGTTGGGTACCTAGGCTAACTTTGTTGGACTCAAGAACAAATTGGACTTACAAATGCACTCTCAGAATGGAACTCGTTTGTATGTAGGGGACTTACTGTACTCTAAAGTAGGAGAATCACTTTGGTACTTACTATCTCCTCTCACAGTCTCTTTGTTTTCCTGGCCCTTGGATGCATAGAGAATCAGCTAAGCATGTATGTTCATGTGTAACTTTATATAGCTGACTAGAATTGGACCAGTTGTTCCTATAGTGGTTATCATTGAGAAGACCCACAGAACAGCAGTTACATAAATCAGGAAAATTTCATATTGGTCCTTCTAATTCTTTTTGGTGGTTCCATTACTATAATGGCTTACAACACAGATTTAGTGGGCTACAGAAGAGAAGATAGCTAACATGTTTAAATGGCTTTGTAAGTCCAGATGGTTTTCTCTATATGTGTCACTTCATACAGGCATTTAAAAGAATAATATGAAGATCAAATTCATGAATAAGTTGTGCATGTGTTTCCAGAGGATGGTAACCAAATACTTAAGCTATGTAGTCCTGAGTAGACCAACAGTCTTACCCAAATAGGCCATTAGTGACACCTCTTTCTATGCCCTGCCTCTTCCCCAAATGAATAAAGATATATGTTAGTCATTTTAAGGGATGTATAGTGTATAGCTGTGGTTCTCAACTGGGGTGATTTTTCCTGCAAGGGACATGTGCAACATCTGGAGATATTTTGATTGTCACAATTGGCTGTGGTAGATGATGTTATCAGTACCTGGTAAGTAGAGGCCAGGGATACTACTGAACATAGTACAATGCCCATGATAGTCCCCAAAAGAAATTATCTGATCCAAAATGTCAACAGTCCAACATTGAGTAATTCTACCTTATCTTTAGAAATAGTATTAGAATAAAACGCATTTGATAGATTGGGGCATCAACAATTTATCATTAGGATGAGTAACTACAATATTCTATTAGTTTTATCACAACTTTAGAGGTGGGATGTTTTATCAGTCAACCATACTATCAGTTAGGTGTCAAGTATTTTAAGTAGTGCTCCATTGATTCAATTATTATTATTATTATTATTATTATTCAAAGGTTTCCCAATGTATAATTGGAAGCAGCTATCTCTTTACAGTGCCCAGTTAATTAGAGTTATAGTTTTCATTTCACAGTGGAACTATCTGAAACTTGCCCCACTTTATGGTAATTTAATTTTGAAAGGACCTGCTGCATAATAAGAATATTTAAGTCATAACTTTTCTTTCAGTGAAATGATTTCTCTCAATTAGGGCTTAGTAATAGGCTGGTAGTAATTGCTCAGAAGCAATCCAAAGATCTAGGAATCTCAGAAAACACAAAATAGATTAATTAAAAATAAATCATACCAAATTACACTTTTCTTAAACTGCTAAAAACTATAGGTTAAAAGAAATCTCAAAAACAACCCAAGATAAAAAGTCATATCATGTGCAGAAGATCAAAGGAAAAACTAACAGTTGACTTAGAAACAATGGACCAAAGAAAATGGCCAGCACCTTCAAAATGCTGAAAGAAAGAAGAAAAACAAAAACTATCGATGCAGTTTCTCTAGTCAGTGACTATATACTTCAAAATGAAAATGAAGAAAAAGGAATTTTGAGATAAATGAAATTTTATGCTAACTGCAAAAGTTGAATTTCAAACATAAGATCATAAGTTGATTAAGAATGAGAAAATGGAAAAGATAAAATGCACAACAGAAATTATAAAAAAGCTGGAGTGGCTGTATTGATATCAGACAAAAATAGAATATGAGGCAAAGAGTATAATGAATGATAAAGAGGAACATATCATTCTCATAAAAAGATCGATTCATCAAAAAGGCATAACAATCCTAAATGTATATAGATTGGACAACAGCATTTCAAAAAAAAAAAAAATTAAAGCAGAAATTGACAGAACTAAATGGGGAAAGAGATTCCAGACATTTACATATGGAAGTTTAAAATCTTCTCTTTCAAAAAATCAGGAAGGAGAGAAATTTGAATACTATCTATCCACTTAACCTAATTGACATTTAGAGTCTTCCCTCAACAAATTTCAAATGCTTGAAGTCATACAGAGTATGCTCTCTAACCACAATGAATGAAATTAGTAAACAGTAACAACGAGCTACCTAGAAAATCCCCAAAGGATTTAAACTGAACAGCCCTCTCATTAATTCATGGATTACAGAACAAAACACAAAGGAAATTAAAAGATACCCATAACTGAATGCTTATGAAAGTAAAACTGAATTTTGTGGGAGAAGCTAAAGAAGTACTACATTTCTTTCTTTTTATGTTTATATGAGAAATAAAGCATCAGTATCTTCCCAAGGGCAAGCATCACTGTAACAGTTTGCCAACATCCATGAGCATATCACATTGTACTTGGGTTTGTCCATGATTTTGATGACCTGTCACTGATGAGCTCAGGAGAGTAAAGTTATATAACAGGCTTGTTAATTAAAGGCAAACTGATTTTGGTTTTATTCACAGAGTAATACAATAAACAAAGCATTAGCAATGTCCAGGGCTACAAACCAAGTGCCTGTTATTACAGCAACACATTTCTGATATCCAGCTGTAAAGGCACAATAGTGACTACTTTCTTATCAAAACTTTTAGATCCCTCAGTAGGACTTTCAGTGACCAGACAGTTTTGGCAGCTGGAGACATCATGGCATAGAGCCTCTCCTATACTGAATCTTGTATATGAAGACATATTAGTTTACTAGAACTGCCATAACAGAAAAGCACAAACCTGTTGGCTTAAATAGCAGAAATTTATTTTCTCACAGTTCTAGAAGCTTGAGTTCTAGATATTCAAGATCTAGGTGTTGCAGGGTTGGTTTCTTTTGAAGGTTGTGAGAAAGAATATGTCCCATGCCTCTCCCCTAGCTGCTGGTGAGTTGGTGGCAATCTTAGACGTTCCCCGGCTTGTAGAAGTATGATGCATTCATTTTCACATGGTTTCTCCCTGTGTTATCTGTGTCCAAATATCTCCCTTTTAAAATGACCCCAGTCATATTGGATTTAGCTTCCCACAGCCCACAATGAATGATTTCATTTTAACTTGATTACTTCTGAAAGAGTCTATCTCCAAATAAAATCTCATTCTGAGGTATTGGGGGTTAGACTGAAGGTCTAACGTACAATTTACACAATTCAACCCATTGTAAGGTTTATTACATTCTCTTCTTCTGGGATGAGACATTGTTAGAACTTTACAATATTAGCAAGCTTTATGAGTACAGACCATTTGATGTTATGAATTTTCCAACTTTCATAGTAGACAAAAGCAGAGCCTGTAATGTCTGTAGCCAAGCAACATGTCTATGCAATCTTGCACCTACAATATTTATATAATTTTACAGCTTAACAAAAGAAGAGCAAGGACAAACCAGACACAAAATAAACTGAAAGCCATGTCAGCTCCGAGGTCTAGCTAGTTCAGGAATGTTTTGAGCACCACTCACTCCTCTGGGAGGAAGAGCAGAGATCTGTTCCCTGACCTGGTTCTTGTCTCTACCTCATTCATCCTATTAATTCTCAAAAGCCCAAGAGTTGGCTTATTTAATTTTTGCTCATGGGAGAAGGCAAATACATTCTGGGATTTTGTATCAGAACATCTGCTTGGTTGTGCTTCGAGGCCTCATATTTATGAGCTCTGCTAGTCTCGTTGATCTTATTATTTCCCCAACCATCAGCTATAGAGTACATGTATTCTTGCGGGACTTTTCTGAGCTCCAGTTTGTCTGGCCTCCTTTTCTCTGCTACCATTCTCACTACCTAGGGTTTTCCTCTGGTTGCAAATCCACCTTTTTTTCAATGATCTGCACATTTTAGGGATATTATTTGCTTTAAGTTTCTTATACTCTTTCAACTGCCTCTTGTTTGGGAGTTCGGGTGACTGACAGAGTACTCTGCTACTGCCTCATTACCCTTAGGGTCTGGAGCAAAGCTGTCTGAGGCTTTGATGGTCCTCGTCTAGCACACCCTGTGGCTGCCATACTTCCTCTGGGGCTACCAGCCATCACACCTATGTTGCTCTCTACAAGGTTTAGAAAGGATGTCTCAGTGGCCCTTCTGGAAAATGCTGAGTTGGGACACTTCACAGCTATTCTACTCACTTGGAAACCTGCAGAACTCAGTCACCAGCATTTCCTATGACCTGCCACTGTCACTAGAAGGAATATTTTCCACTATGATGTGGTGTATGTGGGTTGGACAGACACTATTTTCAAAAACAATAGCATTGATACAATAGAAGTATATCCTTTTATGGCCATTACCTATCTTTTATAGGAGTTATAGATACACAGTATGTTATGGACTGAATGTTTTTCCTCCAAATTCCATGTGTTGAAATACTAGCACCCAATGTGATGGGATTAGGAGATGAGGGCCTTTGGGAAGTGATTAGGTAATGAGAATGGAGTCCTCCTGAATGGGATTAGTGCCGTCACAAAAGAGACCCAGAGAGTTCTTCCATTTTTTTCCACCATGTGAGGACAGAGTAAGAAGATGGTTGTCTATGAACCAGGAAGCAAGTTTTCACCAGATACTGAGTCAGCTGGCACATTGATCTTGGACTTCCCAGCCTCCAGAACTGTGAGAAATAAATATTTGTTGTTTAAGCTACTCAGTCTATGGCATTTCTGTTATATTAGCCCAAGGGACTAAGTCACGCCACTAATGCCATATGTGCAAATATAAAATGAGGTTTACTGGGAAAAAAATGTACTAGCAGAGAGGTAATAAAACCTCTAATTTATCAAATCTATATTTTACTTATATAAACTGCACAGCTTATTCCAGACACAGATAGGCTGTCTGCATTAAAGTCAACTTTTCAGTTAAGAGGAATCCTTCCTCGTAATTCTCACTATATGTTTAGGGGCAGTGGATGAGAAACCTCTGTGTGACTATGTAACAACAGAAGCTCTCCAGTAGAGGAGGGGAACTTCTGAGAAAGAAGAGCCTCTAGAATTTGCAGCTAGAATCAGCCTGTTCTTCTACTAAGCTGACTTGGACGAGCCGAGCCAACTTTCTACTGAATTACTAAAAGTTTTTCTTGTGTGTGGAAAATGGGGTGGGGAATGAGCCTCTTTGACATCCAGATCTGTCTCTTCTCAAAAAGCTACAGAACTAAAATATATTAAAAGCAATGTTTATCCATTATACATCTTTAAGGAAGAAATCTCTGTATCACCACTAATATGATATTGATGACTAGCTCCTCCTTCAAGTATACCTGAGCAATTTTACTTGACTGCACGCTAAGCAGTTTTGCCTCCAGAACCGTGGAATATTACAGTTGAGTTTAACCTAACTGGATATTGACAGCTTTTTGTTATAAGTCTAATTGTCTAAAAAGCTGCATTATAAGAGGCAAGTGGGCTTTGAAGAGATGGAAGATAAAGAGTTTCTAAGGGTCCTTTTGTCACTTTAAATTGTCCTGAAGAATCAGGGTAAGAAAAAAGTTTTTTAAAGGTATATTGGAGCTATTAAGAGAATTTAGAACATTTTTGAAACATCTAGTCCTTTAGAGTAATTCATAGTCCTTCATGTTACATAAGCATATTCATCAGTTAACCAAGGCACATATTTTATATTAATCTACAAGTCAGATTTTTCAGGAGCTCCTTTTATATTTCCCCAATCCAATACTTTTTTATCATTTGAAGTATGTGTGTTCTTTATTTACCTACTTAAAAAGATAAACTGTTTTACCTTAAGCCGTTTAATGATAGCAGCAGTGCTTTCTTATTTTTGAAAAATTGTCACATATTATACCAAATACAGAAGCATTTGTATGTGCAGAACTAAAACTATTCCCTGCAAAAGAGCCTAAAGTTAGAGTAAGGCTGTGTAATGTCAAAGCTCTAAATTAAGCATGACATCTTGCTATTGACTCATCTGTCTCTTCTTCTAATTACAGATATTTATATACTAATGACCATAAAATAAAACCTGAAACTATGCACTAGCAATGACTTCTTGGGAATCTTTCTCCTCCTAACATGAATAGTTATTTTCTATATGTCTTGTGTTTTTAAATTCTATTGTTCCATCTAAAGAAGCTCTTGTATTGGATTTTCATTAAATTGTAACCAGTAATACATAATGAAAGGCTTTCTCCCATTTATCCTCATCTATTTTCATATTTAGGACTATTTCCCACCTGCTCATATATTTATGTTTCAATGTACTTTGCATCTCCCTCAGGCTCCATAAATCATCTATGCCAGTTCTTCTGTGGTTACTGTGTTATGTAACATTTCTTTAGAGCAGCCAGGTCTCTCCCCAGGTGAGGCTATTTTTTGTTTTCCCCTGGGAAAACTTGAATATATTTTCCTTGTTCAGTGACTGATTTTTATTTTATCTCTGTGCATAGCTCTAGCCCTGACACTGAATTTTAGCTGCTTTCTTGCATCACATCTAGAAATTAAATAAAAACACTCAGATAGCACTGTACAGATTTAAGAGATTTTGATGCTTTTAACCTCCCTAACACATAGATTTTTCATTTCAGGAATGATCCAATACTCTAAAACTTTCTGACAAATAAATTGTACATTTTGTGTGTGTGTGTGTGTGATATGCAGGCCTCTCACTGTTGTGGCCTCTCCCGTTGCGGAGCACACGCTCCGGACGCACAGGCTCAGCGGCCATGGCTCACGGGCCCAGCCGCTCCGCGGCACGTGGGATGCTCCCGGACCGGGGCACAAACCCGTGTCCCCTGCATCGACAGGCGGACTCCCAAACACTGCGCCACCAGGGAAGCCCTGTACATATTGTTTTATGTACACTTTCTAAATTTGTTTGATTTAATTGTATTTTCCAGGTTTATCTTCACCTGACCTCTGATTCATTTGTATGTAATTATCCTTGGCTTGGCTATTCAAACCACCCAGCAGATTATAAAAGCATTTACACAAAATAATATGATTTTACAATATCAAATCAAAGCATCCCTGCAATTACTTTTATTTAATGAATTGAATTGCAAGAGCTTTTACTGTGCTTCCTAATTCCGTGTGCACTTTCCCTTGTAACCTATTACTGCTGCTTGTTATTATTATTCATGTTGGTTCTTTCAGACCATGTGTTTGAAGTGCTAGGATGCCAATTAAAAAATACATTTGTTTTCTTGGTTTTTACAAGTTGGGAACTCAAGTTCCCATGATGATGAAAATAGAATATCAAGTCTATTGTATCTGATCTAGGAGCTCAGCTTTCCTGAGGAGATGAGGTGGGAGATACAGGATCTTGACCTTGGTCTTATATTGGAGAGAGTTTGGGGAACAAAGAACTCCCCAGAACTCACCACCCAGGTTTCTAGAGGTGAACCCTGCCTCATAGCCTGTTGAGTGAAAGGATGAAATTTTAAGTCTTGCTTTCAAGTTAGGGGTTAATATGGTCACTATTTAATAAATATTGCAGGCCTTCTCTTCCCTGAAGAAATTCTGCTGGGAAGGTTAAAGACATTATTTCCAGTATTCCTTGAAACAGTAATTTCCATCCTAACCTAGGAGAGTCTATGTCAATAACATGAAATTAACATGTCCCTAATGATGGTTTTCCCAAAATCTATTCATTACAGTAAGCCAACATATTTCTACAAATGTCCTCTTTTTTTAAACATTGGATAATTAGTGGGCTAGAGGAATGTGAATATAAGTTATTTAGCATCACATCTTTTAATGAACAGCCTATGGCCTCCTAGTCCTGACATTAGTGGAAAACTAAAAAGACATAACATCAGTTTGGAGCTTCAGATATGGCCTTTGTTCAGAGCAACCCCAGATGGTCTACTTCTGGTCCCCTCAGTGACACCACCAATTCCTTGGAAAGATGTGAGACAGTGTTTCATAGCTGAGTGTGTTTACTGTCAAAGGGAATTATAACCCAATGGTTAACCTAAAAAGGCTAGTTTCCTCAGGAATGAATTATAATGTTCATACCTCCAGGGTGACCCTTAGAATGACCTTCGGCCTAAGACTATAGAACAGAGAAAAATTCAACTTTATGTTTTGATCCATACCATTTTTTAATTTATAATATTGTTTTTCACTAGGTTATGTGCTGCAAGGACTAGAGACAGACTTTTAAACACATTCAGTAAATATGTTTTAGGAAATAATTATAACTGAGAATATCATACCATTGTTATGGGCCATATCCTTCATTTCATAAAGGTCTTATTTACTAAAAGACTTTAAAAATCCTATCCTAACATACAACTGTCTCTGAATTCTAGACAACCTTAGTAACTGTGCAATCTTTATTCTGTAGTATGGAATTATATATAAAATATTGTAACACCAATGGCAAGAGAAATAGCACATTTTGTTGTTGTTGTTGTTAGGAGTCTGCAGAGTTTGGGGAATTCCTTGGCTCATATGTTTTTTGTCCAGTTACCTTTCATGGTGTTTTGACAAGCTCAGTACTTGTTAGCACTATCAACAGAGTATAGAGAGAAATGGGACAACACGCAAATTCATCAATAATCTATTTTCCTCTATTGGTCAAACATTTCTAAAGAAATAGGCTAAGATGATGACTTAAATAAGTAGCAGGACTGTACTTACCTTGCACATAAGGGAACCATGTAGAAGAAGCCTGGCATGATACAGAGGAATGATGATAAGGGTCCAAGTGAGGGGTTGAAAGTACACATGGAGAGGAGAAATTTATTCAGGATACATTGAAGGAGCCAAACATGAAAGATTGCTTGGGTATTTGAAGTAGGAAAGAGGGTTAAATTCCAAATTTCTGGCACTGGTTGATATATAAATAAAAATAACATTTACATAGACTGAGGCCAGAGATGGAAACTCTGGGTTGGATAGTGGGAGAAAGTAAAGATTAATTCATTTAATTTTGGATTTGAGTTTGGTATGTGCATGGGATATCTTGATACTTTCCCTTTCTTAAATTATTCTCAATAGCTAGAAATGAAGGAAAAGTCATTGAATACTATTCAATTGATGTTTTGACCTAAACCCTGACTGACTTTTCCAGGTGGCATGAAAAATATTTCCAGAAAATATGTCAACAAAATAATTGAATGTTTTTCTTAACCACAATTATAATGGCTTCTAGGATCATTCCATTCACAAGAAGATGCTAAAATCATTATTAATTTGCCTGCACTTTGAAGGTTATTTCCACATAGGTTGTTGACAGAAATAAAAGCTTTTCTTTTATGAAATGAGACAACTCAGAATTCAAAGGAAGACAGGAAAATATGGAAAGAAAGTAGGGCTGTCTTTTTTCTGCATCCACTTCAGTCTTTCTTTTTCATCATATATACAGAAGCACAATGCTTTCCTCTTTCCAAATAATTATGGCTTTGGTTTTCATATATTGAATATACAGTTAGTAAAAAGGAGTAGCAATAAATTACAATGAGCAGGTTTGAAAATTTCCTGTCTTAAATATTTCCATTGTTTTTGACCATAATTATAAGTGATAGAAAAGAGGCTGTTAACTAAAGATTGTAGGCATTGGTTTTGAATGTAACCTCAAATAATTGGTTGACTTTCATTTTCTTTTGTTTGTTTATGTCTGCATGTATGCTCACATGCGTGTGTGTGTGTGTGTGAATGTGCATGCTTTTATGTGTCCATTGTAAACAATGTGTTTTTCATGACTAGAAAAAAGATTGAAATAATACTTTAAATATAATCTTGAGAGTTTTTATTCTCGCTTATGAAAGTCCCACACTATTGTGTTTCATAGGAAGCTCCTAGAAACTCTCAACTGGTCCCCACGAGTTAGTGGTGGAGCATCGCCTGGCCCAGGGAAGCTCTCCACCAGGTCTCACTCTTGTGAGAAGTAGTAGCATCAACATTACTTGTAAGCTTGTTAGAAATGCAGACTCCCTAGCCCCACCTCCGAAATACGGAATCAGAAACTGTATTTCAACAAGATTCCCAACTACCATGAATGCACAGTAAATTCTGAGAATTCTGCTCTACGTCAAGTTTCTGTGTGAATTGGAACACTCTGTATGACAAATACCATAAGAAACTAAACACTGATGCCTTTGGCATTAATTTTTTGACTACCTGGACAAATGAGATAAAATAAAGAGGCCTGGAGTCAGAAAGAGCTAATGCATTCTGTTTCACAGTTGAAGCTGTGACATGTGTTCATCCATACACTGCTGCATTCAATCCCAAGCTGCATTTCATGGGTTAGTAGTTTCCTTTTTCATCTGTATAGAGTACATCATGCCATCATGTGGACTGTACTCACCCTCCAGTTCCCCTGCTCTCCTCTTTACGTCCCTTCACCCTTCTCCCCCTCCTTCTTAGACACAAACACAGAGATAACATAGGCACTGAAAAAACGTTTCTAGTTCCATCATACACTAGAGCTAAGAGAAGGAATTCCAATTACTTGGGTATGTTATATAGGAACACATGTCTCTTTAAGGTATGGGTAAGAAAAGAATATTAAATTAGGCATTTTATTAGAAAACCTATTACACTGTTATTTGTAAATAACACATTGACAAGAGAAGGAATAAAATGTTGGATTAGCTTTATCACTATAAATATACCACTTTGTACTCATGCTTAAATAGCATATATTACAAAAATAAAGTATAGCAATACGTCAGATTATTTTGGGTGCGAGTTGTGCTTATTTACAACAGTAAACCCTGTTTACTGCATAGGTAAAGGTTGCCACAATTCACATATTTAGACGATAAGGGATTCTTCAAACTAAATTTTGTTCTCTATATCATAGCTTGCATCATTTAGCCTCAATTATTTACTCATAAACACACTTTTGGTGATAAATGTAGTAAGGAGAACAAAGTATTTTAAAAGCTGTCAGTAAAAGGAAATTTTTATTAAGGAGAGATCTAGTTTTTGGTTTTGTTTTGTTTTCGAAAAGTCATCCTAGAACTCAGAATTGTGAAAATAAACATCCCAGAGGCAATTGTGAAGGAAGGAGAGATAGTAGAAATGATAGGATGGGAGAGGAATCTGAGTAGAATGAGGAAGCACGCCCAGAATGAATGAATGAAGCAGAATAAACTTGTGACACATAACGCATTATTTGATGGTTGGTTTTGATCAGTTCTAATATAAGTGTAGTTTGTAGACCAGCTATGTCAGTTCTGGCCACCTCTCAGAAATGTAGAATCTTGGGTCTCATTCTGAAACTTACTAAAAGAGAACCCCAGGGGTGGGATTCAGGAATCTGTGTTTAACAAACTTTCCAAATGATGCATATTAAATTTTCAGAAGTGTTGTACTAGATTCTAAACACTTCATGGTTAATCGCCATTTGTACCCAATACCTAGAAGAGTCCTTGCCACACAGCAGACAATCAGTGAGTATATCTTGAAAAAAAGAATATCAGCAAAAGAATGCTATATACTATGTTTGGATCACTGTGGCATGAAAACCAGACATTCATAGTGAACCAGACATGGAAATTTTACTCTGAACTACCACAGGCATCTATTATATATTCACCTTCCTTGAAATTTCTTGCACTAATAATTCATTGTACAGGGTGTACATAGAATCTGGAAAAAGGTAATAATACTTGGTTTTACAGATTGATTTTGTGTTTGATGCTATTATGGAGATGCATCCATATTTTCTCATGTTAGGGCCATTCTGTAAACTCTGTACCTGGTATGTATACCTGAGACAGAACTTACAGTGTGTCACTCAGTATATAACACTGGGAAAGTAGTGTCTCCACCAGCTTGACAATAGTGCTTTCTCTGTCATTCAGCCTAGGCTTCTCCTTCCAGTCCATTCCCTGAATACTCTTATGCATCCTTCAAGTGTTGTTCACAATGTCATGTGACATTTTTATAGCAGTTAACTATCTATGCCAAGAAGTCTAGTAAAGGAAGTGACAACAGTAATTAAAAATAGTTGTTATAATTAAGTCAATTATCTTAAAGCACAATTTGAGTTATTTTTAATCAATGTTTCACATAAAGAAGACATAATGATTATCCACACCCTGGAAGAAAGGGAGACTGTGAATAATTGAAACACATGACTAATTATTGTCCACTGATGTTGCTACATTCTATACAGCAATGCATTAGATTGTTAGCACTTGAAAACATTGACTATTCTAAATTTTAGCTCTTGACTCTGTCCATTCCTGAGTATAGATGTTAGCCAGAAATTGAATAATTCAAATTTGGTAACAAAGAAGAAATGGTACAAAAGGAAAAGGACAATTCACACAAATTCTATAGCCAGCCTCTAACTAAGTTCAGGGTTCGCTTTGTAAGCATGCATGCATTCATCCATTTCTAAGAATTATGCAGTGTTCAAGTGTTTTGGTGCTGTGCTCAGAGCTGGGGAGCAATTAGAATCAAGTACACTTACTTAGAGCATGCGTGCTCAACAGCGGGGAGAAGGCACCCAAGAGAGCAAAATCTGGTTCTTTAGGAGAAAAAAAAGTTTACTCTTTTTTTAAGTATAAAGCACAGGTATACATATAATACATAAACAGACATATATGTATTATCTGTGGTATTAAATTTCCATGTGGGGTGAATAGAAAAAGCAAATGTCTAAAAAGGCACCATAGGGGGGTGATAACAAAAAAAGAAAGTTGAGAAATGCTGACTTGAAGGAAAGTGAAACCTAGCAGTGGCAGTTGCAACTCCAGAATTTCTATATTGAAGGGAAGGGAACTTCAGAATGATAATCTGGTTGGAAATGGGACAGGATTAGGGGGTGGTTGTAGAAAAGAGGCAACTTTGCTTGAAGTTTTATTTCATTTGCATACTGTGGTAGCCAGAATTCTAAGATGGAATCCCAAGATTCCTGACACCTAGCATGCATGGCTGGTGTAGTGCAATCCCCTTGAGTGTAGGCAGGATCTGTGAGTGTGATGGATATTAATTTCATGATTCAATTACATAGCAAGGGTGAAGTCATTTTGCAAATTAAATTAAGGTTCCAAATTAGCTGACTTTGAGTCGATCCAAAGAGGGATTTTGCTCAATGGACTTGCCCTAATTAGGTGAGGTCCTTAAAAGAGAGCAAAGCGTCAGAAATATTCTCCTGGTTACCTTGAAGAAAGCAAACAACCATTTTGTGAACTGCCTATAAAAAGAGATGACTTCAGGGGCTGAGGGCTCCAGTCCTATAACAGCAAAAAAAAAGGAATTCTGCCAACGTCCACATAAACTTGGGAGAGGGCTGTGAGCTTCGGATGAGAATGGCAGCCCTAGGTGACACCTACACTGCAGTCTTTAAAGACCAGAAAGAAGCTGCTAAACTGTACCTGGACTCTTGTTGTTGTTGTGGTGGTGGTGGTGGTGGCGGGCCTCTCACTGTTGTGGCCTCTCCCGTTGTGGAGCACAGGCTCCGGATGCGCAGGCTCAGCAGCCATGGCTCACGGGCCCAGCCGCTCCGCGGCATGTGGGATCTTCCCAGACCGGGGCACGAACCCGTGACCCCTGCAGGCATCGGCAGGCGGACTCTCAACCACCGCGCCACTAGGGAAGCCCGCACCTGGACTCTTGACCCAGGGAAACTGTGAGAAAATAAGTGGGTGTTTTTAAGCTGCTAAATTTGAAATAATTTGTCACACAGCTGTAGAAAAGTAATACATACTACAAGTACACTATTTTTATTTAGATTTGTGTTATTTGATACAGATTTAGAGGGTGATATTAATACTAAAATCTACTTGCCACATCTGTGCTACCACAGACAGCAGAGTAGTTTTATAGAAAAAAAAATTGATGAGAAGTGAAGTGCTAAAGTTAATCATCCTTTTTAAGTATTGCCTAGGATGAACATCCTTTTTATGGTGATTTCAATCGGATTTTTTAATTTTCAAAATTCACATAATACTTAAAATTTAAAACTATGTTCCAATACCCATCAATTGATTTGTCTTTCCACCTAAGGTAGGTATTATTAATTACACTTGGGAGTGGGAAACAGTAGCATCTCTACAACCAAGCTGAGTAACCCAAGATGAAATGGTGCTTCAGTCATGGGTCAAAACTTAAGACATAGTTCTTTCTCAAACACTTTCCCGCTCTAGCTCATTCTAGTGATGTTTTATCTATTCATTTAGAATCTAAACTTCATCTGATTTATGATATTGCTTACCAGAAAATTTCATATTAGGAGAAGTGAAGAAGAAAAAAAAATTTATTGTAAAGGCAGATAAATATGCATGACTGGAATAAATAGATACAGCTATGTTTAGTAGTTTTATTTTAATGATAAATGTTAATTCTCTTAAAATGGCTCTAGTTATGATATGCTTTATGTTTTAACTTAAAACTGACACATCCTATAGTAGTGGCTCCTTTACAAGGTAAAAAATTAAGTATTCAATTTTAGATCTGATTATTGATTATTGATTAAGAAGTTCTATGCTGGGGAGATTCTCTGTCACTAAAAGTTACAAAGAAATCAGAAAATATTTCAGCCCTCTGTGATGTAGAAAGAAGCCCCATATTCTATATACTGAGGGAATCCATATACTTGTCAATATTTAATAAATTTCTTTATCAGACATTACAATTACTTCTTTTTCTCAAAAATTGTATCTGTGGCCCTACATCCTCAATTCCTAAATCTCACATTATATTTCACACAGTTTACACTCACTTTTCAAGTCTGAAAAATGCTTCTATTTCTGTGTGAAGTTAACTCTGAAGAACTGAAAAAGATACTTATATAAGCTGAGTGCATGGTACCTTTTAAGCTGTTTATAACTCACACATAGCAATGCTACTTGTAGCACCTCTAGAAATCTCTTCTGTACAGATGCCTGGGGAATATTGAACTACTACAGTACATACTGTGTCCCTTTGAAAGATTTTTCTGAGTCATCCAGGATAAGCAGTTTCTACATTAACAACTTTGATAAGTGCCACTGTAGCGGCATTTGAAGGCAAAAAAATCTTGTTCTATCATGTCTCCATAAGGGTCCACAGAATGTTGAACTATAAGACCACAGACTGGAAAATTACTATAAAAATCTCTGCCATTCTTGGTCTCCAATTCATGAAACTGTATTGTATTTCCCCCTTCAGTTTACCTAAGCAGCTAGTTCCCGGCAAATTCCCAGTCATCATCTCTCCAAGTATTTATTCTTGCTGGGGGGCCTTTTTGCCTGGTCATCAAATGGTGACTCCCAAACTGTTCTCATGAAATTGACTTTCAATACTTGTAATAGGCTGAATAATTGCCCCCCAAAGATGTCTATATCCTAATCCTCGGAATCTGTGAATGTTACCTTATATGCAAACAAACAAACAAAAAACTTTGCAGTTGGGATTAAGATAAGAATTTGGAGATGAGAAAACTATCTAGGTGGGCACAATGTAAGCTCAAGGATCCTTATAAGAGATAGTCAGGAAATCACAGAAAAAGGTAATAACAGAAGCAGAGATTAAAGTGATATAGCCAGGAGCAATGCTAGCAGCCTGCAGAATCTAAGAAGCAAGGAACTAGCCATTTTGATTCTAGCCCAGGGAGGCCCATATCAGACAACTTACCTATAAGACTGTAAAAGAACAAATTTGTGTTGTTTTAAACCACTAAGTTCATGGTAATTTGTTACATCAGCAATTGGAAACTAACACAATATTTTTCTTCCTAGACATGTATTTGAGGAGGGCAAATGTAATAATTTTAAGGGAAAGAAGTATGAAGCATTTAAATCTCTTGTGAGGCTAAACCTGCCATATATCAAAGCTCATGAACTTTAAGAAGTAACTCATATAATTTTCCAGTGAATCCTATGTAGTAGCTGCTATTTTAATATGCATATTCACATACTTAGGCAATAACAGAAAGACATTTGACCTCAGACAATGTGACTTCACAACTGATATTCTTAAGTTAACAACTGACACTACTGTCTATATGAAACTATACCTATCTTCATCAAAATCTTCTAAAATCTTAACAGGATTTCTATTAAAAAATCAGTTGTACATTAGTTGAAATAACTAATGTACAAAATGAATAATGTAATGGAAGCAACACAATTCAGCAAAGAATGCGAAATATGTGTATATGATGCCCTGCTGTCACACAAAGCAAAAAGCTCTGTGCAGAACTTAGCCTTCTATGCGACACACTGATGACTATCTAGGACTGATGTGGCCAGGAGCCAAATTTTTTCATTCTTTGATTCTGCATTCATTTCTCATGGACCCTCTACATGCTTCTTCACTCTATGCAGGTCCATTACACAATATTCATTTAACAAATATCGACTGAACACTCCATGTAACAGCGTCAGAAACTCTAATAGTAAATACATATTCTTGAATTTGTTTTTATTACAACTGTGGTAAGTGTTACAAACATCCCCATAAAATATCATCCTTGTATCCAGAGGTGATAATTGCAGAAATTATTTATTGTGCAAAGATAGCCTTAAGAGCTTAGAATTTATCTTTTTACTATGCACACCATATCAATTATATTTGTATTGCTTTAGGCATATCTTGAGATATGTTCAAATTATTATAAACATAATTTGTCTCAAATACAAGGGCACTCTACAAAGTTGCCCTTGCTTTCTAATGTTATTAGAAATCCATACTAAATGTGAGAAGCTAATCCTGAGGCGAAGAAAATACTAGCTGGTTAAAAATAGTGACAAAAAATATTCTATCATTACTGTTACAACTCCCTTCTCTACATACCTACTATTTAATTACTGAAAGTCTTGCCATTTCTCTCCCTGGCCCCATTTCTCCCCAGCTATCTATCTAAACCTCTAAATTCCATACATGCTTTTTATATACTCTGATTGATACAACAAAGGTGGCTTGTTTCACCACCAGAGGCATTTTTATCTCTGGTATTAGAATGCCAACATGTAAACATTCCACTATGACTGGAATTTCAGGCTATCTGGGTTATTTTTTAAATGCTTCTGGTTCTCAGCTCACCAACTTAATCATTTCTGCTTGTGTTACTTACAGTTAATGACCTAGTCATATACCAGAATTTATTTCTGTCCTTATTATACATCATTTAGCAGAGAAAATTCCAATAAAATGTGCAAAGTCCAAAATAACAGGTGGAGTATGATTTCATAGGCCTCTTGAAATTTATGTGAGCAATATTAACATTTCCTGGCTGCACACTGTCCAGAAGATTATCTTTATTGAGAAAGAGCATTTTCTTCTGTCGTTGATTTTTGTTACTCAATTGTTCTCCAGCTGCAGTATTAGGATTTAAAAGCATAAATATCCTAGCTAGAAGATGCCTGTTTGCTCTTGTTGGGGTTTTAGAATTTGAGAGTTTTATGTCTTTGTTTACTAAAAATATAAGTTGTAGTTTCAATAGAGGTTATTATTACCATGCTATTAAAGTTGTCAGACAACATCCTTATTAATTTATTTTTATTCCCTCCAATTTATTCTCTCCTATTTTGTAGCAGATCGCTCTGTCCTTAGTAAAGTATTTAGTGGGTTCTGCTATATTTATCATGATTACAGAAACAGTAAATACAATAATGACTATAAAAAAGTTAAAGTCAGTCCGTGGTGGCTAATATTATGGGCCCTGGTTATAAACACCAAAAATCAATTTAGCTGAGAGAGAAAAGCTTGAATTTAAAGCAAGCTGCCTCTATGGGCTTTCTCCCAATTAATGAAGCTCAGTGCATCTTCAAAAGAAAATAAAGGAGTATGGATTAGGAAAATATTAAGAGCTCCAGATACCTTTAGTAAAAATAAATTTAATTTTTCTTTCTTAGCTAAAAAGCTATTTTATCTCAGGTATATCAAACAGCAGACCAAAATGAATATTTTAATTTATTTTGGCAACATTTCCTTGTAATTATTTTGAAGTGAGGAACTTGACTTCAAATTATTTTCTGACTACTAAGTAGGACACTGTCTGTTTTGTTTTGTTTGCGTTACGCGGGCCTCTCACTGTTGTGGCCTCTCCAGTTGTGAAGCACAGGCTCCGGACGCGCAGGCTCAGTGGCCATGGCTCACGGGCCCAGCCGCTCCGCGGCACGTGGGATCTTCCCGGACCGGGGCACGAACCCGTGTCCCCTGCATCGGCAGGCGGACTCTCAACCACTGCGCCACCAGGGAAGCCCAACACTGTCTGTTTTTAATGAGTGCAAATTTACAGTAGATTAACCGTGTAAGTTATCATAGGCTTATAGTGCTAAAGATTGCCTTCTACAGAATGATTTCTCAAATGCTTTGGTATTACTGCACTGAATGTTACCACCCAAATGTAATGCTATAAAAGAAAACATCTTTCAAAAGCTGTTTATATACCTAAAGGATAAAAAACCATAATAAAATTTTATCTGGCAAACTGCCATGTGGAACTATAAGTTAAAGAGATATATTTCTCATGTTATGCCGTATTGGGGGAGAGTTTCCTTACTGCATGGTTATTTGTGAATATAGATGTGTTACATGAATGAATCCTGGAAAGGGACTATATTTACTATCTGTTTTTTTCTAGTAGTTGTCTTCTATAATTTATACATTGCCCTCTGTTGGATATGGGATTAAACAACCTATGCACAACTTAAGTGGACCTTAAGTCTCACATACGCTAGCAGAAGACAAGAGACTGCTGAGTCAGAAATGAAGGGTTTTATTATTCACAGCATAGCAAGCAGCATGACCATCAACCTATCTGCATCACTTCTCTTTACCTCCGAGTCTCATGGGGGCAACATGAAGCAGCCCAGCAGCCCACAGATGCAGCACTCATGCCGCATATATAGTGGGTTTCTCCACAGTTGAGGAACACAAACCTTGGGGGATATACTGGTTTTATATCAAGCAATAAGCAAACCTACTCTTTGTCCCATAATACCTCACCCCTCAAGGTTTCATGCTGCAAACACAACCCTGAGAAATGACATAGGTAAAGAGTTGTCATGGCCTTTTATTCTTGGCAAACTCAGCAAGACACAGGAAAACAAAAAGCCCACAGTGAATTCCAGCACTCATATATGCATCTCTCCACCACATAAGAGAAACAATTGATGACAACTTTTCATACAGCTGTAGTATACTTTGGAAGAAATTTTAGAGTACTAGTGATGTACAAGTGATGTAAAACTACACATTTTTAGATGAATTTGTCCTGTTTTAGAAAAGATGGACTACTTGAATAAAATGGAAACAATCAAAATCCCCATTTTGTTCAAATACTGAAAATATAAAATTTTCATTATAAAATTTAATTATTTATTTAGCAAAGTAACTGTTAAACCATATGATATGGTTTCATACTAGTTCAAGATTTATAGGTAACTGAAAGATTATTAGCATGAAAACAAAATATACAATTACTTCTCTCTTAATTTCTCAAGTCCCCTGGATGAATTTAAGGAGAAAATAGATAATCAAGTATCATAGTTAAGACATCTGTTTATCTGAATACTAGAAAGCTAGATGACATTATATGAGACTATATTATTTTATAAGTAATAAAATATACTAGTTTTATAATTTGAATAAAATTTTAAAAGGTATTCAAAGAGATACAGCATATTCTAAGAAATAAAATATGATTTTTAAAATTATTTTCAACTTGAGGTAAAATATGGAAAAGTAGGTTTTATTCATTTAATTTTGAAGAAGCTGAAGTTCAAATTATTTAAGTGCTCTGTCTAAGTTCTAGGGCAGAACAGCTGCTTGCAGAGACAATTTTAAAATTGAATCTTTGAAAGTCTCTAAGAGATGGCAAATCACATTTCTTCTTCCTGGTTTGAAAATAAAAAGTATATAAAATCAGAATAAATCACAATTTATTACTGGTGTGTCATTTCTCATATCAAATGATGTGTTAAAATCTACAGTCTTTCTACAACTGGATGGTAACTGTCATTTTATATGTATATGTCTTACCTTCACACTGAGTACATTAACTCCTTCGGAGTAAAAATCTTTCAAAGTACAATTATTTATTGAAATATTACTTTTGTTTTCTCCTTGTGTTTTCTCCTTCTTCTTTAGTTTAAGCTGGTTGCTAGGGATAATAATTCCTTGCCTTGTGGATTTGGGCCAGGCTTGAAACAGAAGCACCAGTTAATTAAGCTTCTAAATATTTTTTCTAATACCCTAAATATATTCAAGGGATGCTCACTAAGGACTGGAAGAGAGAGTGAAAGAATATTTGGAAACTGAGAGGGAAGTAGATTTTCCAAAAAACTGTGAAGGTAGCAGTAGTCTATGGTCTCACTTCTTTTTCTTAATGAGGTCTTTCCTGACCATCTTATTAAAATTGCTTACATTTTTTCCTCCTCTGTTTTTCCCGTATATATTATTACCTTCCAACATACTATATAGTTTACTCATTTGCTCCATTTCTTGTAATAGTCTCTCTTCTTCCCCTAAAAAGCAAGTTCCGTGAAAGCAGAACTTTGTTTTATTTATTGTTGTTTCCTATTTTACCTAACTTTAAGAGTAAAAGCCTATTACACTTTTTAAAATGATGACTAGCAAGACAAAATAAAGAATAAGGACATCAAAAAATCTGGAGTTTTCTAACTTGAGGGTAGGCCAGTAAAAGAAAGATAAATATAGCTCAGATATAAAATTTTAATTCAGCAAGTCTTATAGAGGTATATGAACTGTATCCAGTTATTTTATGAATCAATAAATAACTGAGTTTTAAATTAATTGGACTAATGGATGACATAGATACAGTGTATGAATATTGTAACAGGTGACATTTACACTGATTAACAGGATAATTAAAGAATGTTGATAGTCACAGTGCATGAAAATGATTAATAATTCACTACTTAATACCTTTTATGAAAAGAAGGAATGCAGCAAAGCTGCTTTATTCAGAAGATGAAAAGAGAGGTCTATTTTTGTCAGACATTTTTTTTTTTTTTTTTTTTTTTTTTTTGCGGTACGCGGGCCTCTCACTGTTGTGGCCTCTCCAGTTGCGGAGCACAGGCTCCGGACGCGCAGGCTCAGCGGCCATGGCTCACGGGCCCAGCCGCTCTGCGACATGTGGGATCTTCGCGGACAGGGGCACGAACCCGTGTCCCCTGCATCGGCAGGCGGACTCTCAACCACTGTGCCACCAGGGAAGCCCGAGACATATTTTTAAAAATCCATTTTGTAAGTAGTTTCTTTTCCTATGAATATATACTTTTTTAAGCAGAAGGAAAAAAGAATTTGAATTTCTTTAAAATTGTGCTAGTCAAGTTCTTAAAAACCTATAAACGGTCAGTCTAAATATTTTGTAGCCACAAGGAATGAACACATAATAATGAAAGTGATCACCTGTTTATTGAAACTCATTTGTTAGTGTTTTCTTTTTAAAATACACCTGAATATCATGAAAGCTAAATAAGGTGATGATAACCTGCTTTTCACTGTTCTACTTCAGATTAGTCCAAAAAGTAAGAAACTTCTCAACCTGTCAGAATTTAAAGAATTTATATCTTCATTCATCTCTAGTTATTTTTTTCAGTTAAATTCCTGTCTAGCACAGTGACAAAGAACAATTTTCTAAGTCCAATCTCTGTACTTCCTCTTCTACATTTTCATATTCCTTACCTCAGGCAGGCATTTCAGAATAGTGAGAAAATACAAGATACTGGAGGGGGCTATGAATTCTAGTTCATTCAATCATTAACTCCATGTAGAAACCAGAGCAAGTTGGCAAACGTTTCTGAGGACCAGTAATTTTTTTTTTTTTTTTGGAGAAAGATGGATAGAAAAAGAATTTGGCTAATTTTTTAACATTAAAAAATGCATATAAAGTTGCAAGTACATATTATGTATTCAATAAAAGATCATTCATGTTTCATTTCCCCAATCCCCAATCCCAGTAACTAACAATGCTCTCAGTTACCCTTGCTTTTTTTTTCTACTGGATCCAATAAACACAATTAGGGTAAACTAGATTTTTATTATTCATTCTTCTCTAGGGTGTATTTTTATTTTAATAACTCTAAAGGGATATGTTAAAAGAAAGAATTGAATGTCCTTTCATAGAATAGAGATGTTAGCAGATGATTTAGGAATGGGAGCAATAATACTTAATCACATTATATAGATAATTGCCTTGTTCTATGCATAAATCAGATAATAATATCTGTTGTATGTTTTCCCTTTATATTTTAACTTATTCTAGTTTATTCCCTGAGTTTCATAAATTTTGTTTTGAAGGGTGAGATTGAATGATGAGTAAATATATTTGGTAGAATCAAACACTATTAAGTAAATGTTAATTGAGTATCTACTACATGCATGACATACTTATAGATGCTAGGAATATAAATATAAGGAAGAAATAGACAAAGATACATTTTCCTTAGAAACATCTGTAACACGGAAAAATGGAAGAACATTGGACTTAGGTAACTACAGCTGGACCTGCAACTTAGAGTTAAGTCAATTTATTTTTGTGGGATTTAAAGCTCCCATCTATCAAATGACAAGGTGGAACTGATAATTTTAAGTTTTTTCCAGTCTTAAGAACGTATATATAGGCTATTTATACCAGAAGCCAATAAATCCAGTTAGAAGAAAATCAGCTAAAACGTTTAGCCAATTGCCAAAGACAGAATGTGGGCTACTATGAGAGTATAGAATTTCATGAGCTTCATACACAGGGGAATTCATACCTGTTCTCAGGCTCTTCTCTACAAACCTCTATAGACACATGCAGAAAAGATAAGGGTCAAAGCCAGACACTGGTGAAAGTTTCCGTTGTGGTTCAGGCCTCAGGGAAGAGAACAGCAGCTGCTGTAGAGATGGCATGAGGTCATGCAGACCTCTTCTCCCCAACTCCCTTGTGGAAAAAGGCTTTAAGCTACAGTGGGGAGAGTGCTGAACCTCATTGCCAACAGGACACAGGTAACACACTGCAGCCAAAACTAGGGCATAGACCACTAAGAACTATATTCTGCTGGGAGGGGAGGGCCAAAATCACTGAGAAAATCCCATCCATGAGACAAAGGGACACAGCACCCAGACGGATGCTGAACAATAACAGAACAGCATGACCAACAAAAAGCTAGTGAGAATTAAATAAAAAAGAACTGTAGTTGACCATGAAGGAGGGGGAAGAGCAAGGAGAGACACACTCTGAGTTGTAGATGAAAGAGAAGATGTAAACTGAGTATGGAGAAAACATTACAAAAATATTTATAGAAAATCAGCCTCAATCTAACCACAAGGCAATGCCAGAGGAATTTAAAGCTGTGCTTCACTGAGAGTAACTGTGGCAACAACAAATGCCAAATACAGATCAGGTTCTCAGTGACTCAGAACCTGCACTAGAAAGAAAATGTATGCTCATTTCCGGGAATGAATAATGTTTACTTCATTTCCTACTGTCATACATAGATATCTGGCATTCAGTCAATAGTGATGAGTCCCATAAAGACCAAGTAATTATACTTCTGGGAAGATGGCTTCCACAAATAATCTGAAAAGTTGAATCATTTTTAAGAACAATAATTTTTCAATAGACGAGATTTTGGTGCCAGTCATGTCTCACTCACCCTCCCTCCCAAATTATTTCAGGACTGCTTCTTCAACTCATAGGTGAGAATCTCAGGAATTTCTACCCAAGCCACAAAAAAAATTAGCCAGGATGAAACACTTGACCTAACTAAAGAACTCTTAGCTTTGGACCAATTACATAACCTGTTGGTGTTAGTTTTCTAGTTTATGAACTAGAGATAATGTTTAGTTTATGGTTTTGTGATAAGTATGAGATGTATGTAAAGTACAGTGCTTAGCTTGTAAATGCTCAGTGAAGTTAATTTTCTTAAATTATTATAATTGATCAAAGTCACTGGCAAATGATGGATTACAGCATAGATCTTATTGTTTTTATATAACAAATTTATTTAGTTCATGATATTTAATCTATATTTATTCTGTTTTTAGTGTTCCATTAGGCTCCTTAAAATTGCAATATATTTAGGGATAAAACATATTGCTCCTTAGAGTTTATTGTAGATACCTCTTATTACCTTGGTTACCTTAGCAGAATTATTTAAGTCCTCATAGTTAATAGGATTTTTAGTATTGTTAAAAAGAGTTATAGAAAATATAAGCAGTGATTTTAAAAAGATTAAATACTAAATAAATATTTTGATATTTTCATATATTATTTTCTTTTTAAATTTATTTTCTAATAAAAATCAAGTATTCTTAAGGTGTACAATATAATGTTTTGATATACATATACAAGTGAAATAATTACTAGTGTCAATCTAATTAACATTTATATATACATATGCTTATATAGTTATCTTTTTTTTGTGATGAGAGCACCTGAGATCTAGTCTCTTAGTGAATTTGCAATATGCAATACAGTATTATTAATTATAGTAACCATGCTGTACATTAGAGTCTAGAAATTATTCATCCTACATAACTGCAGTTTTGTACCCTTTGATCAACATCTCTCCATTTCCCTCAACTATTTGCACCTGGTAACCATGGACAAAATGAAAAAGCAACGTACAGGATGGGAGAAAATATTTGTAATCCATATATCTGAGAAACAATTAATAGCCAAAATGTATAAGGAACTCCTACAACTCAATAACAAAAAGACAAATAATCTGATTAAAATATGGGCAAAAGATCTGAGTAGACAGATCTTTTTTTTTCCAAAAAAAGAAATATAAATGGCCAACCCATACATGAAAAGGAGCTCAACATCACTAATCATCAGATAAATGCAAATCAAAACTTCAATGAAATATCACCTCACACCTGTTATTAAAATAGTCCTTATCAAAAAGACAAATGATACCAAGAGTTAGAATATGCAGAAAAGGAAATCCTTATTCTCTTCTAAAAACAAACATAAAATAATGGAAGGCTAATAGAAAAGTTAACTTGATTTTATACATTTATAAATATAGTTCCTTCTTAGGTTTAATTCTTATTTTTAGATTCATAAAATGCTTTTCTTTAAGATTTAAAATCGTTGCAGAATTATTGTCCTTCCTAGTTATAGATTTGTAGACTCTTTTAAAGAGTATCTATACTGTTAGCAAAACAGTGTTTGATAGTGTATATGTGTTTATCATGTAATTTCAGTTTTTTTAGGTAATTTTATAAATGCAGTGGGAGATTTCTTTATATATACTGAGATGTTATTGAGTTCGGTTTGTTCTGAATAGGTCAAATACTCTCATGTGGTTTAGCCTGGCCATCAGCAGTTAATGTTTACATGTAAAATGCAAAGTGCAAAACAGAAATTAACTCAGCTTAGCAGAGCACTGATCATGAATGATGCAAAGGCCAAAAAGAAAAAAAATATTTACAAGGCTTTATCTTCAACCATATTTTTTCACTTCAGATCTGAATCTGAGCTTTTTCTCTCCCACCTTTATCAAGTTGATCCAACTTTTATTAACAATAGTGTTTATTATTTCCAAAGGAATATTATAATTTAATAGATAAGGAAGCAGTCAAATAACCTCCCTGGAAGGATAAGGTCAGAGGTTTGCCTAGTTACATTAATTAAGCCTGGGTATGTAAAAAGCCCTCCACCCAAATCTTTCCTTCCTTATTCTATAACTAAGTTCTCACAACTAGTTATTTTTACTAATTAAGATATAGTAGTTGCCACTTAATATCATATTTGAGACCAGTTATCTATTATACAATTATAAGCATTATACTTGATCCATTTATAAGATCATTTAACCTCTCCTCCCCAAACTGTGAAGGCATGGGAAACTTTGGGAGAAGGATTTTTATAAAATAAGAAAGAGGATTCTATTCCAAAGGACTTGAATTTGCCCACCATGAAACATTGGAAATTTTGTGAAGTTGAGAGACAGTATTTTACTAGAAATCAGAATGAGCTTACTATCTCATGAAAAATCATCTGCATTTCATGAAAGTTCAGAAACTTTTGACTTACTTCATATTTGCTGTAGTGAATGACAGCATAAAAGTGTCACACATTGTAGATGTAATTGCAAGTATAAGCAATAACATTTTTCATTTCAGTGAAAAAAAGACAAACATTTTCCTCTATCCAGATCATTGAAAATATTTCAACATTAACAATTTCAACCCTCATAACCACAGGAAAATTTATTAATTCTTTCTGTTTTATTCCCTATTTTTTCCACCTTTCATTAGTCAGTGGTGGTTCACTTTCAAAGCAGAGTAGAGATTTACTGGTACAGTCATTAGTGCAACAAATTCTAAAATACAGAAATGGTTTTTCCTTAGAAATAAGATGATAGAGCAATTCAGGCACATAATTAATATACAAAAGTCTGCTGATTTGTATAAATATTTAACAATGTATAAAATATATATAAGGCTGTTTGGCAATAAAAATTGCAAATTTTCTGCTCCAAGCAAATCTTCACAACCAAATTAAAACAAATATATTAGAAAAAATGCTGAGAGACTCTTAAGTTTGCTGCTACTAAAATATTCATACTTAGCCATCAAATAATATGCCCAGGTCACTAACAGTTTGTTGAGTTTTCCAAAGTCACGATTGGTTTATTTGCTACTTTCTAGAAGTTCTTTCTGTTTAAAATTTGCCATTTTCTCTCCATGGGTTTAAAACAGTTTGCGTATTTTATTTGTTTTGTTTTAAGTGTATTTTTGTTAACATTGTCAACATTGCATAGAAAACTTGATATAAAGTGTTAATTTACATAAAAACTCCTGTTTGCCTTTTCATTTGTTATAGCTTTAAGTTAGTTATTAAATCAGTTCTTACATATAGTTACTTTAAAAAGTTTAAAAGATGACCAAATGAGCTGAGAAAATAGACCTATTTTCTAGGTCTATTCTATTATTAGCACCATACTGGAGAATAAATATAAACCAATCTTAGATTTAAATTGAGATCATTTAATAGTGTTGCTTAAATTTTTTTTAGTAATTGCACGGTTCTTTTCTTATCAGAAAAGATAAGAAAAGAACAGAGCTGCAAAACTCTATTTTTTCTTAACAGTTTCCTAATAATAATAAACATTTAAATAGAGTCGGGTCAGAATAAAGGCAAATATTTATTTGTGGTTGATTGGTAAAGTAGTAATTGATAATAAATATCCCTAGGGTTGGACACAGGAAAGTTCATTTAGAGTAAAGTGTGACAAAAAGTCTACTTTTAGAATAACAAAATTATTGGCTAATCCAGTCCACCTGCATAGAGTTGGGGCTCAATAAATGTATCAGTTTTCTGTTGTGGCTGTAAAAATTGCCAAAACCTTAGTGGCATAAAACAACATAGTCATTTACTATCTTACAATGGTAAAGATCAGAAGTCTCAAATGGGTATTGTTGGGCTAAAATCAAGGTGTCCGCCAAACTGCATTCTCTTTGAAGCCTGTGAAAGCTCTAACAGCCTCCTCATTTCCCCACCTTTTCCACTTTCACCAGGGGCCCCTGATGGATACATCTGGCTCACCCAGATAATACAAGATAATCTCCTTATTTTACAGTTAATTGATTAGCAACCTTAATGACAACTGCAACTTTAATTCTCCCTTACCATGTAACAGCACATGTTCACAGGTTTCAGGGAGTAGGACATGGACATCTTTTTTGGGGGAGGGGAGTGCTATTATTCTTCCTACCACAATAAGTAATCATAGTATATGAAAAGATATAATATGGTATTAAATGTTATGATATGATGGCAAAAACAGGAATTAATATGTGTGAGGTAAAGGCAGAGGAACAAATGTCCTAATATAAAGGAGAGCTGAAGGGAAATCACATTGGGTGAGATGATAATATTGAATGTTTATGAGGTGTTTTCAACCATAATTGGGGGAATTATTATAACTTTTATTATTTATTATTAACTTTCCTTCAGCTTAAATTGAAGTCAAATTTACTTTGTTTAGTATTTCTTCTTTGTTTTCCAGAAGCTTACATTGTTTACCCTGCCATTATGCTACATTTCATGGTATATTTCACAGGGTGGTTAATTTAATTTGTACTTCTTTTTACCATAAAAAAAAGTTCTACTTGGATATGTCACCCAGTTCATATGTATAATTAAGGAATGTTTTATTAATTTGATCTAGTGAGTAGATGCTAGACATGGGGAAAAACACAAAATGTATCCTTGGTGTCAAAACTCAGGAAGGTCCATATGCATCTGGAAACATTTCATTTCAGTGCCTTTTGTAAAGCTAAAATGTCCTAAAATGATGAGACTCACAAACAAAAGGCTAAAATCCTATAAATATGAATTCAGATTTAGTAGGCCACTCCTCTCTTTTTTCTTATGATATCACTCATATTGTGGGTACTGAGGCACTGATTGCTGTCAGAGTAGGAGAAGGGAAAGGAGATGAACTGAGAATTGTGAAATACTGCAAGGACAGAGGCTGCCTTTTCTTTCCATCCTTCTTTCTTTCTTTCTTTTTTGTTTTTTTGACTTTTATAAACCTTCCACCTAGCATTGACATAGGAATATAATTCACTCACATGTGACTAGTTAGCCTTATAACATGAATAAAATTTTAAATTGTTATACATTTTTAATTCATCCTGTGTTTCCAAGAGACCCTATCCTGTTACTTGTAAAAATATTGACCTCTGAAAGCACCAGATGACCTAAGATAGAATAAAGTTGTTAATTAGGTGATTGTACAACTGGGAATAAGAAATAGGCATAAAATGAAACTGCCTGGGGATTTTATTTGTTAAAAGTGTTATTAGATGAAGCTCCAGGCAAAGTTTACTAAGTACTAATATAAAGATTATCTGATTTATCTATTGCAGTTTCTTAAGGAATAATTCAAATGCATCCTTCTTATATTATATAATCAGCTTCTCATAGGAGAAAAAAGTGTTTTGTTCAGGTCAGAGATTCTTAAATTCAGGGAGTGTAATAGTTTGTCTATTCTTTTTTTTTTTTTTTTTTTGAGGCTTTCCTCGATGGATATCAATAGACTTCAGTCTTTTTCTTTTTTAGAATACATTACAACCACACAAAAAAACATGATCAAAGATAATGTTATTCATAATTTTCCAACCCTGGTATAGCTGTTTTTTGTTTTGGCATACTGTTCTGAAATTTTTCTTGTCACGTGTACAAATTTCACATTATAAAAATGACATTGTACACATCATTATGCTTTCTATAAACCATCACATGATGCATGTTATACTGTTTGCTCCAACATCTTCATAATAAAATATTTAATTAACATGTGATATTTTATGATATAAATGGGCATGTACATTAATTCAATAAATATTTATTGTCAACTAATATCTGATAAGGGAGCCAAGAATACTGAATGGAGAAAAGACAGTCTCCTCAATAAATGGTGCTGGAAAAATTGGATATTTGGATGAAAAGAATGAAAACAGATACCTACCTACAAAAATTAACAGGAAATGAATTAAAGACTTAAATGTAGGGCTTCCCTGGTGGCGCAGTGGTTGAGAGTCCGCCTGCTGATGCGGGGGACACGGGTTTGTGCCCCAGTCTGGGAGGATCCCACATGCCGTGGAGCGGCTGGGCCCGTGAGCCATGGTCGCTGAGCCTGCGCGTCCAGAGCCTGTGCTCCAGAACGGGAGAGGCCACAACAGTGAGAGGCCCGCGTACCGCAAAAAAAAAAAAAAAAAAAGAGAGACTTAAATGTAAGACTTGAAACCGTAATGTTCTTAGAAGAAAACAGGGAAAAAGCTTCTTGACATGGGTCCTGGCGATGATTTTTTTGGATATCATACCTATAGTACAAGCAGCAAAATAAAAAATCAACAAATGGACTACATCTTTCAGAAACTGAAAATCTTCTGCACAGCAAAAGAAATGATCAACACAATTAAGAAGCCACCTACAGAATGGGAGAAACTGTTTGCAAATCATATATCTGATAAGAAGTAAATATCCAAAATATGTAAAGAACTTAATTCAATAGCAACAAACAAGCAAATAACACAATTAAAAAATGGGTAAAGACCTGAATACACATATTTTCAAAAAAGATATTCAAATGGACAGTAGGTTCATAAAATGTGCTCAACATCACTATTCATCAGGGAAATGCAATTCAAAACCTCAAGGAGATATTGCCTCATGCCTGTTAGAATGGCTATCATCAAAATGACAAGACACAAGTGCTGGCAAGGATGTGGAGAAAAGGGAACCCTTGTGCATGGTTGGTGAGAATGTAAATTGTATAGCCACCATAGAAAACACTATGGAGGTTCCTCAAAAACTTAAATAGAACTACCATATGATCCAGCAATTCTACTTCTGAATATATATCTGAAGGAAAACAAAACACTATATCAAAGAGATATCTGTACCTCAATGTTAACTACAGCCTATTAACAATAGCCAGGACATAGAAACAACCTAAGTGTCCATGAATAGATGAATGGGTAAAGAAAAGGATATATATATATATATATATATATATATATATATATACACTAAATATGGTAATCATTTTGCAATATATGTAAGGCAAGTCATTATGCTGTACACTTAAACAGAGTGCTATATGTCAATTATATGTCAATAAAATTGAAAGAAAAAATAGTCAACCAAAAAAAGAAAAATAAATATTATTTTCTACTCTTGCACAAACTGTGATTTTTAAAGAGTATTTTAATGAATGAAAATAAATTTAAATATTCATTCATAATTCTTTATTCAAATTTATTCTGAAAAATGTCATGGAAAGCATTTCATCTTATTTGTTAAAATATATCAAGGATCATTTTACTTAGACTATTTCTCCATCTACTTCTTTCCTAGTACATGGGATGTTCTAAATAAACCAAATTCAGTCTAAGAAAACACATAGTAGATATTACAATTTGCTAAGCATTATGGTAGTACTCTGTGTGTGTGTGTGTGTGTGTGTGTGTGTGGTGTTTGGCTGGAATTGAGTGATTATTGCCTAAAGGGTTTCTGACTTGCTAGGCTGTCTTTTTCTTGGTACCTTTTGCTAGAGACACCAAACTTCGGTTGGATCTTGGTTTGTCTGTGCCTATTGGCATTTGAGGGATCTAGGAAACAAAAAGAAAATCCATGGAACACTACCATATTGTTCCTTGCATCCTGAGGTCCCTAGCCTGTCTGCCTTCTTCTCATCATTTTTCAGAGTCATCTTATGTTTGTTTTATGTATAATGTACACATCTGATAGTTGTACTAAGTGGAAAGAATAGAGAAAATATGTCTACTCTATTACCCAGAAGGGAAAGCCTGATGTACATAACTACCTTTAAATTAGCAGTTTCGGGCTTCCCTGGTGGCGCAGTGGTTGAGAATCCGCCTGCCGATGCAGGGGATTCGTGCCCCGGTACGGGAAGATCCCACATGCCGCGGAGCGGCTGGGCCCGTGAGCCATGGCCGCTGAGCCTGCGCGTCCGGAGCCTGTGCCCCGCAACGGGAGAGACCACAACAGTGAGAGGCCCGTGAATTAGCAGTTTCAAGGATTTTATTGTTAATATTTCTTATATCTCCTTTAATTTATTTTTAAAAGATCAGTTTTTAAAAGAATGTGAATGACTTGTCTTTTTCAAGAATATTCAACCACTTTATATCACATCCTCACCCTAGAGACTACAGGCTTTGAAGAATGATTTCAGCAAATATATGCTGTTATTTATCCATCTGTAGCAGCTTAATAAATCTAAGGAAAGAATTCCCACCAGACTTAAATCAGCTGAGATGCCATGGGAGTTTTACTAATTTTGTCTGCTCTAAAGCAGTTTGACCACCACCCAAAATATTTGCTTATGAACATTTTGTGTATTTATTAATTTGATCTCAATTTTTTTCAAATGTAAACATTTCCCTAACTTTATATAGAATAATTATCTATCTCATTTAATAGTGTATTTTAGGCTTACTGTTATACAAATTCAAGCTAGATGTATTTTCAATCTCACAATTTAGGAAACTTTTGACAAAAGCGTTGCAAGGGCTTCCCTGGTGGCGCAACGGTTGAGAGTCCGCTTGCCGATGCAGAGGACGCGGGTTCATGCCCCGGTCTGGGAGGATCCCACATGCTGCGGAGCGGCTGGGTCCGTGAGCCATGGCCACTGAGCCTGCGCATCTGGAGCCTGTGCTCCGCAACGAGAGAGGCCACAACAGTGAGAGGCCCGCGTACCGCAAAAAAAAAAAAAAAAAAATTAAATTGTCTCCAGTAGTAGAACTAGAAGAGACCTTAAATTTCATTGATTCTCATCTTTCCTTTCATAGATGGGTTCATTTACTTGTACAAGGACACATGGGTAGTAAATGCTGAGAAAGCACCAGAATTCAGGCCTCATGATTCTCAGAACATGTTCTTTTCTGTTCATTTCTCTTTCCAATCTCCAAGATTTGCTTGTTTGTGTGTGTATGTGTATGAATGTGTCTTCAGAAATTAATCAACTCCAATCCAAGCCAATGTCTTCATTCAATAATACCACTATATCTTTCCATCTGTTCCTTCTTTATTCTACAGTATCTTCCTATCCCACATTATTTCCACCTAGTAGATGGATGGAAAACCTTAAAATGAAAATTAGATGTTACCATTCCCAGGCCCAAAACCAATCAATCACTTTCTTTTTCTTTTTCTTTTTTTAAAACATCTTTATTGAAGTATATTTGCTTTACAATGTTGTGTTAATATCTGCTGTATAACAAAGTGAATCAGCTATATGTATACATATATACCCATATCCCCACCCTTTTGAATATCCTTCCCAACCTCCTTATCCCACCGCTCTAGGTGGTCACAAAGAACCAAGCTGATCTCCCCGTGCTATGCAGCTGCTTCCAACTAGCTACCTATTTTACATTTGGTAATGTATATATGTCAATCTACTCTCTCACTTCTTCACAGCTTACCCTTACCCCCCTCCCCATCTCCTCCAGTCCCTTCTCGATGTCTGTGTCTTTATTTCTGTCCTGCCCCTAGGTATATCAAAACTTTTTCTTTTTTTTCTTTTTTTTTTTTTTTTTTTTTTTTTTGCGGTACGCGGGCCTCTCACTGTTGTGGTCTCTCCCGTTGCGGAGCACAGGCTCCCGACGCGCAGGCTCAGAGGCCATGGCTCACGGGCCCAGCCGCTCCGCGGTATGTGGGATCTTCCCGGACCCGGGCACGAACCCGTGTCTCCTGCATCGGCAGGCGGATTCTCAACCACTGCGCCACCAGGGAAGCCCTTTTTTTTCTTGATTCCATATATATGTGTTAGCATATGGTATTTGTTTTTCTCTTTCTGACTGACTTCACTCTATGACAGACTCTAGGTCCATCCACCAAACTAAAAATAACTCAATTTTGTTTCTTTTTATGGCTGAATAATATTCCATTGTATATATGTGCTACATCTTCTTTATCCATTTCTCTGCTGATGGATATTTAGGTTGTTTCCATGTCCTGGCTATTGTAAATAGTGCTACAATGAACACTGGGGTGCGGGTATCTTTCGGAATTAAGGTTTTATCTGAGTAAGTGCCAAGGAGTTGGATTGCTGGGTCATATGGTAGCTTTATTTTTAGATTTTAAAGGAACTTCCATACTGTTCTCCATAGTGGCTGTATCAGTTTACATTCCCACCAACAGTGCAAGAGGGTTCCCTTTTCTCCACACCCTATCCAGCATTGTTGTTTGTAGATTTTCTGATGATGCCCATTCTAACTGGTGTGAGGTGATAACTCATTGTAGTTTTGATTTGCATTTCTCTAATAATTAGTGATGTTGAGCATCCTTTCGTGTGTTTGTTGGCAATTGGTATATCTTCTTCAGAGAAATGTCTATTGAGGTCTTCTGGCCATTTGGGGATTGGGTTGTTTGTTTTTTTGATACTGAGCTACATGAGCTGCTTGTATATTTTGGAGATTAATCCTTTGTTAGTTGCTTCATTTGAAAATATTTTCTCCCATTCTGAGGGTTGTCCTTTTGCCTTGTTTATGGTTTCATTTGCTGTGCAAAAGCTTTTAAGTTTCATTAGCTCCCATATATCTATTTTAGTTTTTATTTCCATTTCTCTAGGAGGTGGGTCAAAAAGTATCTTGCTGTGATTTATGTCATAGAGTGTTCTGCCTATGTCTTCCTGTAAGAGTTTTATAGTGTCTGGCCTTACATTTAGGTCTTAAATCTATTTTGAGTTTACTTTTGTGTATGGTGTTAGGGAGTGTTCTAATTTCATTCTTTTACATGTAACTGTCCAGTTTTCCCAGCACCACTTATTGAAGAGGCTGCCTTGCTCCATTGTATATTCTTGCCTCCTTTATCAAAGATAAGTTGACCATATGTGCGTGGGTTTATCTCTGGACTTTCTATCCTGTTCTATTGATCTATAGTTTTGTTTTTGTGCCAGTACCCAGTACCATACTGTCTTGATTACTGTAGCTTTGTAGTGTAGTCGGAAGTCAGGGAGCCTGATTCTTCCAGCTCCATTTTTCTTTCTCAAGATTGCTTTGCCTATTTGGGGTCTTTTGTGTTTCCATACAAAAAAAATTCCGTTAAATTTTTTGTTCTAGTTCTGTGAAAAATGCCATTGGTAGTTTGATAGGGATTGCATTGAATCTGTAGATTGTTTTGGGTAGTATTGTCATTTTCATAGTGTTGATTCTCCCAATCCAAGAACATGGTGTATCTCTCCATCTGTTTGTATCTTCTTTAATTTCTTTCATCAGTGGCTTATAGTTTACTGCATACAGCTCTTTTGTCTCCTTAGGTAGGTTTATTCCTAGGATTTTATTCTTTGGGGTTCAATAGTAAATGGGAGTGTTTCCTTAATTTTTCTTACAGAATTTTCATCATTAGTTTATAGGAATGCAAGAGACTTCTGTGCATTAAGTTTGTATCCTGCTACTCACCAAATTCATTGATAAGCTCTAGTAGTTTTCTGATAGAATCTTTAGGATTCTCTATAGTATCATGCTATCTGCAAACAGTGACAGTTTTACTTCTTCTTTTCCAATTTGGATTCTTTTTATTTCTTTTGCTTCTCTGATGCTGTGGCTAAAACTTCCAAATATATGTTGAATAATAGTGGTGAGAGTGGGCATCCTTGTCTTCTTCCTGATCTTAGTGGAAATGGTTTCACCTTTTAACCACTGAAAACAATGTTGGCTGTGGGTTTGTCATATATGGCCTTTATTATTGAGGTAAGATCCTCCTATGCCTGTTTTCTGGAGGTTTTTTTTTATATCATAAATGGGTGTTGAATTTTGTCGAAAGTTTTTCTGCATCTATTGAGATTATCATATGGTTTTTATCCTTCAATTTGTTAATATGGTGTATTGCATTGATTGATTTGTGTATATGAAGAATCCTTGCATTCCTGGGATAAACCCCACTTGATCATGGTGTATGATCCTTTTACTGTACTGTCGGATTCTGTTTGCTAGTATTTTGTTGAGGATTTTTGCATGTATGTTCATCAGTGATATTGACCTGTAGTTTTCTTCTTTTGTTAAATCTTTGCATGTTTTTGGTATCAGGTGATGGTGGCCTCGTAGAATGAGTTTGGGAGTGTTCCTCCCTCTGCTATATTTTGGAAGAGTTTGAGACGGATAGGTGTTAGCTCTTCACTAAATGTTTCATAGAATTTGCCTGTGAAGCCATCTGGTCCTGGGCTTTTGTTTGTTGGAAGATTTTAAATCACAGTTTCAATTTCAGTGGTGTGATTGGTCTGTTTATATTTTCTATTTCTTCCTGTTCCGTCTCAGAAGGTTGTGCTTTTCTAAGAATTTGTCCAACTCTTCCAGGTTGCCCATTTTATTGGCATAGAGTTGCTTGTAGTAATTTCATGATCCTTTGTATTTCTGCAGTGTCAGTTGTTACTTCTTTTTCATTTCTAATTCTGTTGATTTGAGTCTTCTCCCTTTTTTCTTGATGAGTCTGGCTAATGGTTTATCAATTTTGTTTATCTTGTCAAATAACCAGCTTTTAGTTTTATTGATCTTTGCTATTGTGTCCTTTGTTACCATTTCATTTATTTCTGGTCTGATCTTTATGATTTCTTTCTTTCTGCTAACTTTGTGGTTTTTTTGTTCTTTCTCTAATTGCTTTAGATGCAAGGTTAGTTTGTTTGAGATTTCTCTTGTTTCTTGAGGTAGGATTGTATTGCTATAAACGTCCCTCTTAGAACTGCTATTGCTGTATCCCATAGGTTTTGGGTCATGTTTTCATTGTCATACATTTCTAGGTATTTTTTGATTTCCTCTTTGATTTCTTCAGTGATCTCTTGATTATTTAGTAGCACATTGTTTATCCTCCATGTGTTTGTATTTTTTACAGTTTTTTTCCTGTAAGTGATATCTAGTCTCATAGCGTTATGGTCGGAAATGACACTTGATATGATTCCAATTTTCTTAAATTTACCAAGGCTTGATTTGTGACCCAAGATATGATCTATCCGGGAGAATGTTCCATAAGCACTTGAGAAGAAAATGTATTCTGTTGTTTTTGGATAGAATGTCCTATAATTATCCATTAAATCCATATGTTTAATGTGTCCTTTAAAGCTTGTGTTTCCTTATTTATTTTCATTTTGGATGATCTGTTCATTATGAAAATGGAGTGTCAAAGTCCTCTACTATTATTTTGTTACTGTCGATTTCCCCTTTTATGTCTATTAGAATTTGCCTTATGTATTGAGGTGCTCCTATGTTGGGTGCATAAATATTTACAATTGTTATATCTACTTCTTGGATTGATCATTTGATCATTATGTAGTGTCCTTCCTTGTCTCTTGTAATAGTCTTTATTTTAAAGTCTATTTCATCTGATATGAGAATTGCTACTCCAGCTTTCTTTTGATTCCATTTTCATGGAATATATTTTTCCTTCCCTTCACTTTCAGTCTGTATGTGTTCCTAAGTCTGAAGTGGGTCTCTTGCAGACAGCATATATTTGGGTCTTGTTTCTGTATCCATTCAGCCAGTCTATGCCTTTTGGTTGGAGCATTTAATCCATTTACATTTAAGGTAATTATCGATATGTATGTTCCCATTACCATTTTCTAAATTATTTTGGGTTTGTTTTTGTAGGTCTTTCTTTATCTTGTGTTTCCTGCCTAGAGAAGTTCTTTTAGCATTTGTTGTAAAACTGGTTTGGTGGTGCTGAATTCTCTTAAATTTTGCTTGTCTGTAAATATTTTAATTTCTCCATCAAATCTGAATGAGATCCTTGCTGGGTAATCTTGATTGTAGGTTTTTCCCTTTCATCACTTTAAATATGTCCTGCCACTCCCCTCTGGGTTGAAGAGTTTCTGCTGAAAGATCAGCTCTTAACCTTATGGGGATTCCCTTTTATGTTATTTGTTGCTTTGCCCTTGCTGCTTTTAATTTTTTCTTTGTATTTAATTTTTGATAGTTTGATTAATATGTGTCTTGGTGTGTTTCTCCCTGGATTTATCCTGTATGGGACTCTCTGCATTTCCTGGACTTGATTGACTATTTCCTTTCCCACGTTAGGGACATTTTCAACTATAATCTCTTCATATATTTTCTCAGATCCTTTCTTTTTCTCTTCTTCTGTGACCCCTATAATTCAAATGTTGGTACATTTAATGTTGTCCCAGAGGTCTCTGAGACTGTCCTCAATTCTTTTCATTCTTTTTTGTGTATCCTTCTCTACAGTAGTTATTTCCACTATTTTATCTTCCAGGTCACTTATCCATTCTTCTGCCTCAGTTATTCTGCAATTGATTCCTTCTAGAGAATTTCTTTCTTTCTTTCTTTTTTTTTTTTTTTTTTTTGTTCATCATTGTTTGCTCTTTAGTTCTTCTAGGTCCTTGTTAAAATTTTCTTGTATTTTCTCCATTCTATTTCCAAGCTTTGGATCATCTTTTCTATCATTACTCTGAATTCTTTTTCAGGTAGACTGTGTAATTCCTCTTTGTTTGTGTGGTGGGCTTTTACTTTGCTCCTTCATCTGCTGCATATTTCTGTGTCTTCTCATTTTGTTTAACTTACTGTGTTTGGGGTCTCCTTTTTGCAGGCTGCACGTTCATATTTCCCATTGTTTTTGGTTTCTGCCCCCAGTGGGTGAGATTGATTCAGTGGCTTGTGTAGGCTTCCTGGTGGAGGGGACTGGTGCCTGTGTTCTGGGGCGTGGGGCTGGATATTGTCTTTTTGGTTGGTAGGGCCACAACCAGTGTTGTGTTTTGGGGTGTCTGCAATCACCTTCTACTCTACTTGAGATAAAATGTAGAATATTTAATCCTATCTTCAAGATCCTATTGTGTTTGTTTCTTGTCCTGCTCTCCAGTCCCCTCTGGTACCATTCTCATTCTACCAGTACTTTCCAGACTTACTAGTTTTCCTCTTAACATCAAGGTCATCTACCTCTTTCCTGTACTCACTGCCTAGAATGCCCTTCCCCAATACTATTTTTTACCTAGTTAACTCCCCCTCTATTCACTCGTTATTACTTTATCAAGTACTTACTGGACACCATTTCTGTGCCAGGCTTAGGCACAGGATATACTTTCATAAGTGAAACTAGCAAAGTCACTGTTATTTTGCCATTGGCTTTCCACTCAGTGCTGCTGTGCCACCTGCTCTGTGTTCCATGGGTTGTAAATTGTCATCTTCACCTTATAAAAGGAGCATCTAGCATAATCTGTATCTTTGGCATATTTCCATCAGTTATTTTCATACTTGTGGAAGAAATAGTATACTTCTTTTTGCCTGCTTTTGGACATTTTTACATACTCTTAAAGACAATTTACCAAAGTCACTTCTAACTTTATTTTATATCAATAGTATTTACTTAATATCTATTTCCTCTGTGCAGTTTAACAAATGTAGTCTTTTGAAGCAGCATTGTTTTTTCTCCTGCTTCTTTTATTTTTTTCCTGTCTTGTATTTAATAACACTGACCATAATATAAATTTATTAAATGAATTGATATATATTCATTTTTTTCTTCCAAATTGAGAGAAACTATTCCTTTGACAATAAGAAGGAAATATTATGGATACATCTACATAAACTTTTAGATTTCTAAATAAGAAAACTTTATTTTCTTTTATTATACAGGATATATAATGACTACAATAACTACAGATCATGAATTGGTTGGTGTCCAGAATATTGTATCACTGAAAACAGATAAACATAGGTATTATTTGGCTCCACTTCAAGTAGTACTGAGATTTTATGCAAAATAATGTGTTTTGAGTGAACGTAAGCAAATTTAGACAAATAGCATTGTTCTTTTTTTCTTTTTTAAAAATAAATATCAGTATCCTCAATAGTTAGAAGTCAGTGAGTACTGTAGGTTTCCTATCCATACCCTTACTACCAGGACACACCCACTTCCATAGATACCACAATGAAGCAAATAAAAAGAGAGATAAAGAATATCTTTCATCTATTTACCATTTGATAGCTCCATCTTTCATAAACAGTACTTCCTTCTGTCAAAACCTAGCAAAGGAGTTTGGAAAATATTATTTGCATACCTCTAGCTCCAGTAATTCAGAGAAAGTCATATTTGGGGCGAATACATTATTGGTACATAACTGGAGTACTGGAAGTCTCATTCTGGGTAGAAAGAGGTCTTTAGATATTTATGGGAATGATTCTAAAATATTTCTAGCCAATATCACAAATTTCACCAGTAAGAGTCTAATTTTGACTCTCATTATGTTAATGATACAGATAGCTGAAGTGTACTTGCTGCCTCTGGTACATGGTCTTCAAACCCCTTAGAGTTGTATTCCTCATTAGGAAACAGAGTGCCCCAAAGGCATAGATTAAAACTCACCTCCACTGATATCACACTGTCTTTACTAAAAGTAATTAAAATAAATTAGAAATTAATTCAATTCTAATTAAAACAAATTAGAAAACACTTAGCATTATGAAATTGTTTTCTTTCTCTTTTGCTATTTTATTCTAACTTTGCTGTTTCGCCATAGGGGTAAGATTATAATCACTATAACAAAACCAATGGAATCAGTTTAATTCAGGGTCCACAGATACTAGCAAGACTTCAAAGAACTTTTCTTCTATTTTACCAATATTTCACTGAGTTCCTTCTACTGAGAGAATGTGAAGAGATAGCTCATGTTTACTCTAATACTTCTTTAGGCTACAATGCGTTCCTTTGCTGGTTCCTTTGCTGTTATCTGCACCAATGACAGCAATATCACTTCAGTGCTGAAATAAATGTCAAATGACTTCTTACCTTGGTAACTTGTTCAGCTCCTGCTGCTACAATTGGCAATGTTGATATTTGTTATTAATATCTAATGGAAACTTAACAAAAAAATTACTCATTTTTTTGCATCCCATCTTCCTAGAACATAAGTAAGAGTTTATGAAAGGAAATATGATGCACTACAGGAGTCTAGACATGTTCATTCATGACTGAACCCCAAAATAAATCTAGTTCAGATTGAATTTGGAATCTCTGACATATTTACATAGCTTAATGTTCCAGAAAATCCCAAAGTGAAAATCTGAGATAGATTGTAGAAGTGCCCTCTTCCAGCTTTTAAGTGCAAATTCTAATCAGATTATGAGCAACATGTGTTTTGAAGAATAAAGAGGAAGGTATGATTGCTAGTGGAGAAGTAGAAGGGACAAGGCACTGGAGGAAATTTTATATCTTCCCTCCCACCTGGCCAAAATCATTCTTTATTTTAGTTTTCCATGTAGAGGATGAATAAAGCCAGTAGTGGAGGGAACCTCTATTTATGAGAGACTTTGTGTATTCCTTTAGGGTCTAGGTAACAAATGCCATAACAGAGTTGAGGAAGAGCTATTAAGCTTCCTCACATTCCTCCACTTCCAACAAAACATGGAATAATTGTGGCACTCTGACCTGGGTGTTGTGGCTTTCCCTCAGGTCTTGGTGTTTTCACACATAACACTGACACTGACCCCACAAGCAGTTGAGGGCTTCCTACTAAAGCAAACATAATGGAATAAACTAACTCAAAATCACTTGTAAGACACTTAGTATTAGATAGGGTTGAGGTACTAATATACCATAGACATCAATATTATGTTACTTTGTTTTTCCTCATTTGTATGTAAATCATAATGAATGGATTTTCAAGGTTTGGATAGATTGCAGACATCAACTATAGTAATTCTAAGTGTCATATATCAATCTTACTGTTTTCTTGGTGTCTTAAAATAGAGTATTTTATCAGTTTCATAATTTGTATACAAAGAGTGCCTTCTTCTGGAATCAAATCCATGAAATTAATTTTTTCTAGACTGTCCTTGTGGAAAAAAGATAAAATTAGAAATTCTCTGTAAGGCTTCTGAAAAAAGATATCATTGGCATGCAATGAGGCAAGAAATAAATAATAGTTATTGAAGAAAAGTAGTCAATCATTATGCCACAAATATATAATAGGATTTTTATTTCTAACCAATTTACTAATCAAATTACCCAATTAACAACTTCTGTAGGAAGATATTAGACTATTTTTGGAAAGACTGTAGCAATGTTTAAGGAAAATCCATTTTATAAGGCAATTTAGCTAGAAATGCTGTCCTTTCCATGTATACAATTATAGCCTTTTGTTATGAACGTTTTTCTTTCTTAAGGCTATTTACAAGACATGAAGCTGTTTTACGTGTCTTTTGGGTTGGTGTTAATAGAAAAACATGAACTATACAGATTTCCCCTAAATTAGCACTGTCCATTCCCTTTAGAAACTCAAGCCTTTAAAAAGGTAAAACAAATACAATTACAATAAATTAATTATTGTGCATGTGGTATTTTACCTGAGAAGACAGATTATCTTGGATAAAATTAGGCAAAAGTGATTCTTATTCTGTCAAGCACTCATCTTTAGATCAGTGTGCATATATGTGTTTTCATATGTGAGACGAGTTTGCATATACTTGAGTAGTTGTAATTTGGTTTAAAACCAAAACAAAAAGAAAGAGAAACTAAATGGGATTTCCATTTACTGAACTCCTATCATGCTCCAGTCACTGTGACAGATGCTTTACATATGTTAACTTTTAATTATTAATTAATTAGTTAATCAGTTAATCAAATGATGAAGCAAGGAAGTATTATTGCCTATATTGGTCTCTTAGGAATCTATGATACATTGGTTATAATCTTGTTTAAAAATGTGTATCAAATGTTTTAAAGTTTATGAATTAAAATAAGTTGCCATGTTTTGATCTATTAAATAAGCTTGTATTAGATTTTCATTAAGTGAAGAATTGTTATAAAATTGGCTGTCTCCTTCATCTCTTGTAGGATATACATATATATATTACCTATATATATGCCATGCCATCAAAGGAAAATAAGAGGTGTACCATCAACATAAAAATTATCTTTGGGCACTTCCTGAAGATAAAGGCATGCAGAAGATGAGATTTTATTAAAGAAAGAAAGAATGGCCTAAAAGGAGTCTCCTAATTGGCTCTCAACTTGCAGGTTCTGATTATGAGTAACAAGATAGAAATTACATTGCAGATGAAATTTCAAAAAAGTGAGGGAAAAATGAAAATTCAAAAATCTTGCAAAGAGGAAAACAATTATTCACAAAGCAAGAGTTATCAGGTTTCTCAGATTTGAAGTTGATGAAAACATAGAATTCTGTACCCAGCCAAAATAAGATTTAATTTGAAGGATGACATTTAAAAATGAACATAAAGGGCTTCCCTGGTGGCGCAGTGGTTGAGAGTCCGCCTGCCGATGCAGAAGACACGGGTTCGTGCCCTGGTCCGGGAAGATCCCACATGCCGCGGAGCAACTAAGCCCGTGAGCCATGGCCGCTGGGCCTGTGCGTCCGGAGCCTGTGCTCCGCAACGGGAGAGGCCACAGCAGTGAGAGGCCCGCATACCACAAAAAAAAAAAAAAAAAAAAAAAAGAACATAAATATAAGGATTCAGTGTTTGCAATCCATAGATACTCTTCCAAATAACTCATAGATGACATTTTCAAGCCAAATTAAGATGAATATAAAAGCAATGTTTGGAGTTTAACAATATAGTGCCCAAGGAAACAAACAAATGATGGAACATATTAAGTAAAAAAATAATTAAGGACAAAAATTCAGGTCATCTTAAAAAAATGGAAACACAAGGGAAATGAAAAAATTAAAGCATACCACAGTTCTTGCATTTTTGACTGAGAGAATAGAGATAGTGATTAATTTTAAATTTTTTATTTAAAGTGTGTTTATAGGTGTGCTAAACATTTCGGGCTGAAGATTTCAAGAAGGTATCTGTAACACATTATTTTCAAAATATTAAGGGAAATTTATATAACAAGAAGTTGACCAATGCAATAAACCTCAAAAGCTATGGAAGTGTGTGTGTGTGTGTGTGTGTGTGTGTGTGTGTGACCAGAAATTAGTGTTAAATAGAAAAATAAGAACACAAGAATAATTCGAAGCATGACTGTAATCACAATAAGTTAAGATTAGTTAAAATATCTTATTAGCAGACAGGTACCCTAGGATTAGGTAAGAAAAAACAAATTTTAGCTATATGATATTTTTAAGGCTTATATCTAAATAAAAATTAGAAAGATTAGAAGGTTGAAGAGGAAGGGATGGATAAAAGTGTTAACCAAAAAAAAGGAGGTATAGCAACATTCAACAAAATAGCTGAACAACAACAAAATAATTATAAATGATATAAAATCATTTACCAAGACTTTTGTAACAACTACATGTAGACAACTATAACTAACACACATTTTTAAACTCATATGAACATTCACATGATGCTAATCAATCAAAAAATTCAAATTCTATGAAGCAGAATTCCACATCTCTAAGAATAAAGCAAAAATATTATACAACAACAAAAGCATAGATTAGGGAAGAAAAAAAGCTGTTTAAGTGGAATTTAAATATCACAATGAAGAAACCACACATCAAAACATATGGATTAGAAGTGGAGTAAAAAGATGAATGCCAAATGGAGAAAATTATTATTTTACAGATAAAAGTTTAGTATCACTAGAATATAAAGCATTTAAAAAATTAGTAGAAAAAACTCACAATATTCTAGTAAATGATCATGAGATTTCAACAACCGTGTCAAAAAATTCCAATAGACTGTATGTATGTTTTAAATGCTTAAAATTACAGCAGTGGATAGAAATACTATGTAAAAATCCATGTGTTCATAATGATATTAACAAAATAATCCCATTGATCACTATTGAGCAATACATAGTGCTCAGTAGGCAACATCCATACTTTCTAAACACTGCAGGGAAAAAAGGGATAAAATGAAACATTTTCTTTCTTTATTGTGTGACCTGTATTTAATAACCAAATAATTGATGCGGGGTGGTCTTCTATACAGAAAAAAAGCCAGTTAATAAAGACTAAATAAATGATAACTGCAGAGCATCATCATTTTTCAGCCTTCAGGAAATGATGGATTTAGACAGTAATTATCATTGGTTGCAAAAAACATTATATAAAACGTTCACGGAAAACTTTAGAATGGATGGATCAAGTGGACAACTATAAACTCACTAAACAATTTCAACATCACAAAAACAAAGATGACCAGATAGCATATGTATTTTCTTATATATTGCAATAGATAATACACTGGACTGCCTATAAATTATTCTTGCCAAAACACTGAATTTGAATATGATAAAGCTTCTAAATCTAAATATCAATTTACCAGCATTATAGAGGATAGAGGCATATATAAACCAATGCCATGACATTGTAATCAGTCAAATCCAGAATTCAGGACATTCTACTAATAAATGGCAAAAGGAAAGATGAGGAGGGGAAGTAGAGATTTACAGATTCATCAGACTCATTATCTGGAACTTGCTTTATTCTGACTTAAAGAAACCATCTAAGAAAAAAATAAGATAATCATGGAAATTAAACATTACCTGATATTTGCTAATATCAAGAATCAATTTAGAAAATTTTCTGTTAAAAAGAGAAATAAGATAAGGATTCCAGCTATTCTTGCTTCTATTCAATATTACACTGAAGTTCTAGCCAAGTTAATAAGACAGATGAGAAGAATTAAGATGGATACAACCTCTCATCAGTGGATGAGTGCATGATCTGGCTTAAATTTTCTGGAGAATCTATGTCAAAATTACAGTAACAGAGTTCAGAAAGATGACCAGATACAAGATAAATTTTAAAATATATATCCATAGACTTCTAGTTTCTAGTTCTGCATGTAAGGAGCTTGGAAGTTGCCACTCCATCCTAACAACAAGTAAAGAGCTGACAGATTGAAAAATTAACAACTCTTCTCAGACCATTAAGAGACTGGAGGGCACACGGCAAACCACTGCCCTCACAAGTGGAACAGACAAGTGAATACTCTGCAACATCCTGGAACAGTCTCACAAGCTGAATCCACTAGAGGAACTAGTTCTCTGGTAGAAAAATATAAACTGCAATTGAAAAATTTCTGGAGGCTCAGTGCAGGCAACTCTGAGTTAAAAACTCCAGGGAAATCCAATCATGGCAGACACCCCACAATATTGGGAGATTTACTTCCAGGAGCTTGACCAGGTTCCCATAGAAAATATCAGAGAAAAATTCCTTCATGTTTCCTGAAAGTAGGGGAAAAGGAACCATTTTGAGATATGTCAGAGCACACTGTTCTTAACAAGACCTGCCCTCAGTAGAAACTAGTTAACGAGAGCTTACCTTGCGGGGTTAATATCAGAGCCTAACTGAACTGGGGGAATAGAAATACACAACTCTAGTAGGCTCTAGCCTTCCATGTAGGAGAAGAGAAATACCCAGCTCTAGCCCACCTTAGCCATCCTGTCCTACCTAAGAGGAGGAGGGGGAAAAAAAAGAGGAACTCTTGTGAAGGTCACAGTCTAGAAGCAGAGGTTCAGTACTTTCTGAATGCCTCATTTAAACCATACAAATGTTTTCTAAATTAGGTGTCACTGTTGTCCTAATTTCATAGATGAGTCATAGAGAGATTACGTTATATGCTCAAGGTCACCAAGCATATAAGTAGCTGAGCCCAGGTTGAACCCAGGTCTGTTTGTCTCCAGGGTCAATGTCTTATTCCCAAAGTGGTTAATGGTTAATTGTGGAGTAAACATCCTACAATGGAGGACTCAGATTTATAACAATGATCTTCGTAAAATCTAGGATTAGATTTGACAGGGTGTGAATGAATTTGAGCAAATACCGTGAGGTGATGGTAAGATTTAAATAAGAGGATGGGGGTAGCATGGGGATTACAACAAGAGAAACATATTACACAGTAAGTAGGAAAGATCCGTGTTTTGTAATCTGCTACTGAGCAATCAAAATTTGGCTAGTGTGACTGAGGAACTAAATTTTTTTTAATGTAACTGTAATTTAAATTTAAATAGCCTCATGTAGGCAGCAGCTGCCCTATTGGGTATCACAGCTCTAAATGCTTAAGCCAATTTTAAAGAGTAGAGAATGAGGAAAAAGTTAAAGAAACATAGTCTTTTAAAAAAAGTTTATACGTAACTAATTAATACTTGTAATACACAAAATTATAAAGACTATAATACAATAATTGCCACAAATATTATAACCTATATTTACATAAACCTTTCTGTATGTTCAATAAATTTGACTAGCTTAAGTAGAATTTTAAAAAGCATGTAATACATTGTAAGAAAAAATTGCTGTTTTCTTAGAAATAAACAGGAAAACAAATCAATGTAAATAAATCAACTTTTTAATTTTAAACATATTATCTAGATATATTTCCAATTTGAAAGTACATATAAAAGTAAACTCACTCAAATTTCATTGTTTCTTCTTAAATGTAGAGAAGTGTTGGGAAATAACTTCAGTTAAAAAGCACTAAACTAATAAATACACCATTACTATGAGTAAGAATTCCAAATCACTGATTCTATTGCAGAGAAAAGGTCATTTTAAATAAAACAGAGCATATTTGATTATCAAGTAATACTTTTCTTTCAGTGAACTAGAATTCTGTAAAACCATTGCATAGACAATATCATATACCCCATGTATCTATAAATAAAATTATTTGCTTATGTTATTTATGCCTAAATATCTATGCATTTTATTTTATTAAATAAATCTAATTTATTTTAAATGTGATTATTCATTTCTGAGTCTTTAAGGTTATTTCCTACTATTTGTAAATAATTGCTTTTATTTCTTATTTTCTCCAACTTTTTAAATTTAGTTTACTAAAAATGTGGAATGACATCTACTAATGAAACATTTGTCTTTTAATTTGGATGGAAAATCTTACAACTTTTCAGTTTCTTGGGAATCAAATTGTTCATGCAATCATCATTCAATTTTAAACATTCTTGTTCTTTAACAATCTAAAAGGAAAAATTTCTGAAGGGAATAAAAAGGCAAAGACTCCAATACCGAAACAAAAATAAAACTGTTTTGGAGATTTTTACTCTAAGGTAATGTTCCATCTTAGCATTGATCAAGGAACACTGAGTAATGGTATGCAGTAAATAACTTCAAAGAAGATTGAAAATAACTATCTCAATATTTCGTAGAATGATTATAAAGAGAGATGTATGAATATCAATAAAGCATAATTTATTACGGAATATATTTGGCAACATATTTCTGTCTGTGGTATCATTATATACGTTTTACTTTCAGAATTTAGATAATGTTAAAATTTAAGATAAAAATTCTTGATGGTGATTATTTCTGAGTAACAATTAACACAATAAAACATATTTCACATGAAATAAACATTTCTCAGTTATTCAGCTCTTAAAGTTTCTTATAATGGGGAGCATAGCTTAAAGTGTCAGATTATATGATGTTACTTTGAAGAGACCAATGTTAATTTATTAAACTAGAGTCCCTTCAAGTTATGATAATTCTTAGAAAAGTTTTACTTTTAATTTAAAATATACTAATGATTACATAGTAAATTTTACATATAGCATAAAATAACTGTTCAATTATATATTTACATATGATCATATATGATTTTATGATTGACCTTAGTTTGTTCTATAAAATGGAGGGCTTAATCCTCTTAACTTCTAAATTGGACTAAAATTCTTCCCGTCACAATTTTAGTTTACTAATTAAATATATATCATTCATATTTGTTTTCAAATCCATGTAGAAATGGTTGAGAAAGAACTTACAATACACCAGAAGCATTTAGAATATAAGATAAAGAGAAGAGATAATGAAGGCTTTTTCCCCATGAAATTTTTTCTTCTGCTTATACTAAAATCCTACTTTTCTATAAATAGATCTCTATTCTTAATGGGGCAGTTGCCTAAGTGTCATCATGTTGCTCAACTCTCCATAGCACCTTTTTTTCCTCTTCTATTAGACATGATCTTTACGTTTGAAATACTGGATGAAAAACAAAACACAAACAAAAACAAAAAAACACCCTTTTTCCTCCTCTCATAACGCAGCTCATTCACAGTTAGGCCAAATGCTCTTTAGAGTTGGCAATGAATAAACTCACCAGAGAACCTAAGGTTTTAAGAGGTAGTTTGAGCTTTGTCAACTAAATTGATGCTGCCTTTCTTAGCTCATCATTTTATTATGTAGTGTTTAATCAAATTGGACATTAAAATTTTTAAATAATGTTTAACCAATAAAATGTATATGCCACCTTACAATATATATTAAATCACTACATAGGAAATAATGGATTTATCCATCTTAGGCATGTCCAAAGTTCTGATTCTTTCAAATCATTTCCCATTATTCTCTACCACATAGTTGCCTCCCCCGAAATATTTTTATCCTTTTTATATTATTGTTCATACTTAGCCATAGCTGCCAATAAAAGGTTTCTGTCCATTGATTTATTTTTCCAGCCTCCTCTGCCTGACATTAGAGTCTCATTCCCTGAGCTCTGAATATATGTTTGTGTTATGACATATGCACATAAAAACATGTCTCTCTGAATTGGTTTTAAATATGTGGAAAGCAAGCCCTGAATCTAATTTAGAAAATGAAAATTCTACAGTGCTTAGAATAGATAGACTATACACATGAATGGGCTCAATAAATACCTGTGTAGTGAATGTATATGGCATTCAAATTATAGAGGGATAAAGAAATGTATTCTTTTTTTGTCAATTATGAGTATAGAGAAGGCTTAAGTTTTGTCTACTTCTGAATGCACCCTTGCCACTGGAACTGCTGCATTCCAATTCCAATGCTTATGACATTTAATATTTTGGCTTCTAAATGGATATAACATTTCACTATACATGCCATCATTAGATTACTTTTATCTTAAATAGAAAGAATATTTTATTTTTGAATTTTAAAAGGTCATTTTTCCCTTACCTGACTAAACCACATCCTGTTCAAATAATTTTATTTCCAGATCCTTCTACTGGAAATTGAATAAATTGAAGCACTGTTCTTTTATAATGTATGATAGGCTTGTAAAAAATGGCTGCAACTTTACTGCAGCTGGGGGGGAAAAAATCTATAAATCAATCGGTGGCAGCTTCCCCAGCCAAAGATAGCTGTATGTCTTTTAAAATTTTAGTGAAGATTAAAACTTTGTCATTTCAGTGCATCACTCAATTTAACATCACTCAATTTAACATAATGTTCTCTGGGGAATGATGCAGGATAATGATATGCTAACTGTAAAGATGTAATGACAAATGTCTGGGATAGAAGCTATCCTGGTTTGAATTTTTTTCTCTTTAAAATGCAAAGGGTCATATATAGGCTTCTGAATATTGTTCTGTGATAACTAGCTAATAAAAGTATAGCCTCATCTGTTAACTGGAAATGATGACACTTCTGATAAAAAGTTAAAGATACCATCTACGATAGATGTTTAATAATATGAATAACTTCAATTTTACTGTTTCTGTGCTGAAGCTGTACTGATATTGCAGCTCCATTAATGAATGTAAAAAATAATCTTCAGCAATAAAGACAAAGGAAATATACCTTGAATCACTGATTAGGACATACCCTAAATTCATTTAAATCTTATAAAAATTTGATTTAGGTATATACATATATATATGGAGATATATATGGAGATATATATGTAAATATATATAAGGAGATATATATATATCTCCTTTTTCATAAATAGATTTTGATTGTATGCAAACACTAACAATTGATATTTTTTATTGAACTTATGTATCTGTTTAATAAGTTTCTCCTGTGATATCAAACACTGTATTTCCCTATAATTCTTACCCAATGTATGTGCTGAGTTCTTCCTGGTGTACATAGAAAGTTACTGAGTGACGGACTGCAAAATCATTAAGATTGAATATCTCCTTACTACAAAAGAGATCTTCAATTAATGTGGATTAATTTTTCACAAAAATCACAAAATAAATATTATACTTTTGTAGGCCAATGGGGATAAAATTTTGAAGGTGAAGTTCACATTTTAAGAAGCAACATTCTTTTCTCCCTTTAATCTTTACAGACTCATTCATTATCCCTCCCCTACCATCTTCCCACAAGAAATTTTATTATAGTCTTCTTGCTGTACTGCTCATCAATTCCTCTCTCATCCTCCCACATTCCTCATTTTACTGGTTAGAGATTTTCAATCCTTCAGCCTGCACTGATATGCTAGAATTTGGCTAAATATGATGCTCAATATCAGGAACTGAAGGAGAGTTTTCCTGGAATATCAAAATGAGATACCCTACTGGATTCCCGTATATTCTGGGTACCCAAAGTGCTGCTTTACATCTTTTGCTGCAGAGAACAGTGTCCTTTCTTATTGAAAAATGATCTGTATCTTACACCATTGTTTTATTACTCTAATGTACTTTACTTGTGACAATAGCAAAGTACCCCAAAGACACTGTAATTGAACCAGTGTGATTCTCTGCTTACTCTTCTCACCTTGGGAAGTCATGCTATGTGATATTTACATTGATTACTAATACAATGCTACATATACAATCTAAATGCCTAATACAAGACCTAGTATTGTGACTCAGTCAACACTAAATGAAGGCAAGCTGGTGAAAATAATGTTGCTATATTTCTAATCGGCTTGTTGGTTTTCAACCTCCTTGGGAGCTGCCCAAGTGTAATCGGCAACCGCCCCTGTATGTGGAGGGCAGGGAGAGACTGAAGAAAAGGCAGACTACATCAGTTTGGTAGGTGGCAGTTTTAACAAGCAAGGAAACTTATGATGCTTGTCTTGGGCAGCGACAAGATTAATAGATTTCTTCACCTACTGGGCAGAATCTTAAAAGTTTATATAGAGGTCTTAACTGGATTCAACTGCATGCCCTGTTCAGACAGCCTCAACACCACATTCCTATTTCAAAGCTGTATCCTTGGAGTAGCTTCTGGGAATGGGGAAAGCAAGCAGCACACACATTCCAAGGACAGGGGAGGTGGTGGGGAGCCTCCAATTGCCTGGGTTCAGCTCGTGGGTCAACTGGCAGTCACATCTTCTGATGACCTCCTCCAACATGACTTTAAATAGAAATTATACAATAGGAACATTAAAGAAACAAATAAAATTTAGTTCAAATTATTGCAAGTGCAACATAAATAGGTAAAGTAGACATGTAAATTTGTACACAAGAAATGATAAAGTTTCCAATACCTAAATTGTGGGAAAAGTAAATGTGGACTGGAAACATGCACAAGAAGCTGCCACTGTCAAATATTGCCTTGAATATGAATTATGAGAAATGCATACCAGACAAAAAGTATTGTGTATGCATGTGTGTGTGTGTGTGTGTTTGTCATGAAACTCCTATTCAGCACTTTGCATTGGAAAATATCTGTTGATTATCATATTTAGAGACCTTATCTTGTAAAAAGGAAGAATACTAGAAAAATATAGAATGAATGTTCTGCCTCTTTGCAATTCTAAGTGAGATAGTCTTTGAAAACTCACAATTCCGAGGAATTCATAGTAAAGAGCATCTTATAAATGAGATCAAAGGATTAAAAAAATAGTTGGTGATGAAAAGATATCAGAAAACTTGAGAAGCTTGTGACACCCAAAGATGCAGCTGGTAACTCTCTGGAACATTGCTATAAACTCTCATTACCCTAGCTTGATGACAATTGTTCATGTTTTTCACAGCTGTTTGAATTGCCAGAGCAGCTGTTACCTGCAAAAGATTATTTGAAGAGATTTGTCTTCTGTAGATCAGCCAATAGCCCTCTTAAAAAGACTGACATGCAGAGAGCGAATAATTCAGCAACATAAGTAAAACAGATACTAAATTAGGTCTGAGGTGTCAATTAAAGAAACATTGATAATTCATGGGGATTAGTGTTTTGATTTCTCAAACTTGTCTCTCTCAAACCACTAAAGTGATTTCTGAAATCAACTTCTCCCTCCTTTAAAGGAAGAATAACTTTGGCAAATTTATAATTAATCGTGATTTGGTATCTTACATAGATAAGTTGTCTTAATTACTTACTATCCTGATAACTGTTAAAACTGAACACTGATTTCTTTTTTTTTACATTTTTTGAAAGAAAAGAATCTTGGCAAAATTATCTTTATCTGAGAATTTATAAACATTTTTAACTCTTTAGTTAATTTTTAGACCTTTAGCATTGAACAGATGATCATGATCTGCTGAAAGTTCACTGGTAATTTTCCAGCTGTCACGGAACTCTGTTTTGAAGACACTATAAATGGCTAATTGTTATTGATAGCATTATTTTTTATCTTATTTAATCTGTAGTTATTGAATTTGTTTGAATGATCTTAATGAAGTTCAAAACACTGTGTCAAGTCCAGAGAATTCTATTGTTCTGTGTGCCTTATAGATTTATGTAAATTAGGTCTCTTTTCTTTAAGCCCTTTAATACTAAAGGTCTTTCATGTAAGAGTATTCCTTTTGATCTCTCTAATAATATAAGTGTGTAAGAGGATTTTGTGAAGGCTTTTCAAGAGTCTTATTCACTTCCTAGTAGCCTCTTCAGTTGTGCAAAGGATGATATGACAAAACAATGAAGAGGTTTTTTTCCTGTAATATTAAAAGATGGCAATTTGTAAAGTTTAAAATAACACTTCAAGTGACTGAGTTCTCTATTTACTAAGGCACAGGGTAAGGTTAAATATACCTAACTTATATTCTCACAAAGTAATTTTGTTATTATGATCATAGTTTTTGTCATGAAATAGCTAATAGGTTTGTTCCATCTTCATAATTTGTAGCTAATTTTTTTTCTTCATAGTGGAATGTCCATAAAATTTAAAGTCAATATTTAAGAATAGTGACATAATCTAATCATAATATAGTCCTTGTTATAGGGCATCTATACATCTATATATATTTCTTATAAAATTTAGACATGTAATTGCATTCAATGGAGACATTCTGAAATGTAGATATGAAAATTTATTTCATTTTTTTAAAAACAGTGTTGATGACTTCAATTCTATAAAAAGAACACTTTTTATAGAATCACTTTTAGAACTGCTTAAAGTGTTTTCAGTATTTGGATTTGTACAACAGAGTTTAAAATTGGAATTCATATGATTACTTTATTTTAAAATAAGGCCCATTATTTTGAGATAATGAAGCATTAATAGTGCATTTGGCATTTCTAAAATAACCAATCTTGACTAGGGAATGGACTACAAAGAAGAATAGGGAACAGACGCAGCCTAAGAGAATTATGTTGTCTATATTTGACTTAAATTTTTCGATATTTTACTTTGTTATAGTTTTTTGATGATTTGTTTGTCCTTCAGGGAAAATAATTATTTTTCACTTAATTCTAAGTTTAAGACAAAAGTGTGAAAATTTAAATAAAACTAGTCTTTCCTCTTCCATTTAAAATTTGTCATGTTTGCTATATTTTGGCTCTTCTACTGTTTCATATGTAATAAAATATTCAATTTTCATAGCAACCCTAAAATATAGATATTATTATTATTTTGATTGTTTGAATTTTAATTTTGGCAGTAAATTTGCATATAATGAGAAGCATAAATATTAAGTGTAAAATTTCATGAATTTAGACAAATGGAATCAATAACCCTCAATAATCAATAATCCTTTCAGAATATATATATATATATATAGAGAGAGAGACACACACACACATATTTATATACACATTATATATATATATATATACACACAGTCACACAAACACACATATACATTTATCTTCTCCTACTCCCAGAAATTTCTTTATTTTTTTTCTTTCTGGTCAATTCATCTACCAGAAGCAACTACTGATTTTTTTTTTAAAATCATAGATTAAATTGTCTCTTTTCTAGGCATTAATAAAAATAGAATCATATACTCTATTGTGCTTGGCTTCTTGTGTTGAGTATAGTGTCTGTGAGATCCATTAATGCAGTTGTGTATTAGGCATTGTTTTAAGTGCTTGATAATATTCTACTCCCTGAATTTATCAAAATCTGTCTATGCATTCCCCTGCTGATGGTTGTTTGGACTGTTTCCAGTTATAAATGATTATGACCATTTCTATACAAGTTATTTTGTCAATATACGTATTTATTTTTCTTGGCTAAATACTTAGGGATAGAATTGCTGAGTCAAAGGGTAGGTGCATGTTGAACGTTAAAAGAAAGTTAAGACATTCAGACCTGAGCTTTTCCCTGTGAACAGACTTTGAGTACTAATTAATCTCTTCACTTACAATAGCTCTATACAGATTATCTATTTCTTCTTAAATTTGTTTGGTAGTTTGTGTCTTTCTAGGTATTTGTCCATTTCATTTAAATTATTTAATTTGTAAATATACAATTGTTCAAAATATTTTTTATACTTCTTTGCATTTCTGTAATGTCCAAGTAATGTCACTTCTTTGATTAATGACTCTTGTAGTTTGAGACTTCTCTTTATTTTTCTTGGCTAATCTAGCTAAGGTTTGTCAATTTTGTTGATCTTTTCAAAGAACGAACTTTGGCGTCACTGATTTTCTTTTTGGTTTTTCTATTCTCTACTTCATTAATTCCTGCTCTTATCTTTATTATTTCTTTTCCTGTGGTTGCTTTAGGTAATGTTTGTTGTTCTCATGTCTTTTTGTTCCTCTAGTCCTTCTTTGCCACTTTATTTTGTGTTAAGTGAATATTTTCCAATGTAGTATTTTAATTTCTTTAATGATTTGTTCGGTTATTTTTTTGTTTTGTTTTGTTTGGTTTGCTTTTCTTTTTGTTTGTTTTTTAGTGATTGCTCTAGGATTTCCCATATATATTCAAGCTTACCAGCTTCAGATTTATGCTATATTTGAAAAGGTATTTTTAGTGTCTTTTGTAAGTACAAAACTAACTTTACATGTGTTCTTTCCTTATTGATGTGGATTCCTAATTACCACTGGGGTCACTTGCTTTCTGCCTTTAAAACTTCCTTTAGTATTTCATGTAAGGCAGTTCTGCTCCCAGCAAGTTCTCTGTTTTTATTTAACTATGTAAGTTTTTATTTTGCTTTCATTTATCAAAGGTAGCTTTTCTGGATATGGATTCTCAGTTGAGATTTTTTTCTTTGAGAATTTTGACTATGTTATGCCACTCTCCTCTTGCCTGCATTATTTCTACTGAGAAGTTAGCTCTTAATCTCATCAGGTTTCCCTTGTAACACCCAGTGATTACAGAAAATATGTTTCATTGAAATACTGAGCTGTTTCCAAAAATAGAGAAAACTCTGGATAGGTTGATTTTCTTGAGAGATGTTTCTTTCTTTCTAGGGAGCTCTGGGATCAGTATAACTGCTGTAATTTTTAACTTATGGGAAACTATCCTCTATGAAAGAAGTGTTTCCATTATATCCTTATAGACAGAGGTCCGGAATAAAAAATCCCAGTCTTAAACCTCACAACTATTTTATTAATTTTGCTTTATTTACTTTTTCTCATTTTTATTTCTATTTGATTTATTTACTTCTCTCTTTACCACATCTGCCTCTATCTTGTCTTCTCTGTCCACTAAAAAGATTATCCAAACAAGACTTTCTGCCTCCAATTTTTGTTTGTGTCTGGTTGTCTTCCACATTGCAGTGAGTTACCTTACTGCTATGCAAAGTTGAAAATACTTTTCCCTGCTTAAAAATTTTGGAGACTTTCTATTTCCCCTATGATAAAAACAAAACTCATTTACTGTTTAGAAGGCTTTCCAATATCTCATTCTTATCCATTTATTTTCTCTTACAGCTTGACTCCCTTCTCTTCACACTCTAAGTTCTAGCTATGCTGAACTCTTTTCATTCCTTGAATACACCATATTCACACTTACCTCTGAGCTTCTGTGTATCTTCCCCCTGTGTGGAACTTTATCTTACCTCTCCTTTTTTTTTAGTGTCTCAGTTCACCTTACCTGTACCAGTTTCAACATCACTCTTTCTGAGCAAATTTTTATATATAATTCCCACCCTACTTGCACTCATAAAAACATAATTTTCCTGTTAAAACATTCACCTGTGGAGGTAGAAACCACTGGTCCCTTGTACACTATTGTTTTCCACAGCTGTCACAGTGCTTAAAACAATAGTAAACCGTTTTAAAAAAATAATATCTCTAATGACTGTGGCTAATCTTTAAAAATAATTGGACATCAGAAAATTTGAAAATACTGCATACTTGAGAATAGATCCTCTTGAAGTTCTAAAGATGTAATCTGAAGATTTGATGCTACAAATAATTTATGTAATTATTCACATATATTTAAATGTAGTAGAATTTACCAAAATGTGATTCATACAAAATGGTGGTTCAAAACTCCAATGAATTGTTATGTAACCATGAAAGCTAAAGAGCAAACGTCAACTAAGTTACATTCTCATATAGAAAGCATATAGTAAATTTGCATTCTCCTTCTGATAAGAATATTACTACTAGAGTAAAATTTTTATTTTGAAAAAATGAAGCAAAACTTTACATATGTCTTTGATTGAAGAGTTACTAAAGCATAGTTTTCAAAATGTATAAGACTGATTTTGGCTCTTTATCAGAAACCTCTTATTTTTCACTTCTATTTTGTGTAATTTTACTGATTTCCCTACTTTCCTCACTTTTTTTCTATGGCAGTCTGTGAGATTTTCCTTGGCTAGTTAGAATAATTATACATTTTATATACTGGTAAGGTTATTTAAGACAAGATCAATGAGACTATATTCAATGGAACATTTACAGGACAAAATTTATGAGTAAATTTAATTTTTCAGTTGAGTTTTTAGTTTGCAGAAGAAATAAGATTCATATTGTGTTCAGTAAGAAATCTCTTAGGATTACTGACTTACTTTTTCCAGTTTGTAGAAACAAATAAGGCAAAAATCTCAATCATTTCTTATAATCAGGTAAAATCATGCCAACTATATAATGGTACAGATGTAAATCAGTGAAAACACACAGTGTGTATTTGATAGGTGCTATTATGTGAATAAATTCCTTTTCCCACAACAAACATTAAAGAAGCAGTGCAATGATCACAATCTTGTTGTTTTATTTAGAAGAAAACAGTAAATTTTTGTTGCTGCTAAGAATATTAACAAAACGTCCTGTTTTCCTTTCAATATATTAACTGCATCCAAAAATGGACTTATTTCCCCCAAACTAGTTTTTCTCCTATATTATGAATCTTGATTAATGACACCTCATCCACATTTAACCAACTTGCCAGCTTGTCTTACATCACCCTTTTAATTCAATAAACTGTTGGATCCTTTTTATTCTACCATTTTAGTCTTTATTGGTTTCATTCTTTCTTTATTTCCTCTATTACCACCTTCATCCAATACTTTCTATTTATACTTAACTTCTGCATGGATTTTTATCCAGAATATCTTGTTGTTACTCTATTTTTTCACACTGCTGTTAGAGTTGCCTTCCAAATCTTGTTACTTTCCCTTTTAAAACTTTCAGTGACTCCCTCCCACCATCAAGACAATGTCTAATTTCCTTAGCATAACCCGAGATGATATTCTTTATTTGACTACTGTATAAGCTGTTTCAAGCACACCGATCAAGTTTTTCATTCTAAAAGAAGTTTTACATAAAGAAAGCAGAAAGATTTATTTGTGTGTGGTGGACAAAAAGAAAAGCATGTTACTTCTTCCTTTTATTCCCTCACATATCTCTTACCTTTGGTTCCAAAGTCAGGTGATTTTGCAGTTTGGTTTAGCATAGATATCTTTTCTTCTTCAGGATAGATATGGTAATAGATATAACATTAGGGAATTCTGTTAGATCATGCCTTGACTGCACAGGGTTCTTATTTTTAGTTGTTTCATTCAAAAGTGAAAAGCTATTTCTGGTCATCATCTGCACACATAAGGTTTGCATGGCAACTGGATTCAATCCTCTATTGCATGCCTGTTTCTGAATTGGTAACTTATTAGTTCCTAGTGCATTCAACCAAGATGTGGAATTTATTTACTGTTGGTTTATTTAATTATTTATTCCTGAGGCTTACACTGTTGTTAGGGTCTTATTTCTTATTTGCTCAATTCTACTTGCATAATGAGACAATCTTATTAAAATTTAAAAATGGAATATTCTTGTAGTTGACACTGGCTGACCAAATAGAAGATGTAAATTTTTCTTTCTTTTACAGTTCAGGATGTTCACTTGTATGATAGGGACATGGTTACTTTCTATTTCAAGTCAAATTTTTCCATAGAACTAACTGTAAAGTATGTATAGTGAGAAGGGAAAAGGGGATTCCCCAGAACTCATAAAAATTATACCATTGCAGATTATTTTTGTTAATTTATTGAAGTTTCTTATTTCAATAAAATTATTTTGTCACAAATATTTTCTCATATAAGGGTGGTTGTTTGACTTTATTCATAGTGTATGATACCATCTAACTTCCATTCCAAAGTTTTTAGATTGTTTTCAGGGTTCCTTTTTCAGCACTATGACTGGTTGACTGTTATAGAAATAAAATGTTTATAATCTGGAAAAAGACTAAATTATAAGAAAGAATATTATAGTAAAAATTTTGCTAAAATCATGGCAGAAATTCTAATTCATATAAACAGCACTTGTTTCAAACTAATTTACGTAGTTTGGTTGCCATTTTACATTTGCCAGCTGAAGCTGACCTTTCATATGGGAATAGTGTATATATGCAGCTTCTAATGATTTGGTCTGGCAATCTTCAGGTTATGCAATTACAAATGAATTTTCAAACAAAAGTTGCATTTGAATTATTTTAAACTTTGTGAAAAAAGAGAAATATGGTAGATCTATAATACAGTATTTCAAATGTGCTACATTCTCCAAAGTTAGCTGCTTAATATTCCTCTCTTCTCTGTACTTACATGTGCTGTGTGCTATCAAGAGATGGAATTGGTTTCCCTTTTTCTTGTATCTGGATTGAACTTGCTTTGACCATTAAAATGGACAGAAGTGACAATGTTCCTATTCCTTGCATAGCTCATAAGATGTCCGGTAACTTCTGCTAGATGACCATCTACCCTTCTAGAGGAAGAGAGACCATGAAGAGGGAAATCAAGGCTCACAGCCAGCATCAATTGCCAGGCATATGAATGAGGCCTTTCTGGACACCCAGCTCCAGTCAACTTGTAAGCTGCATATAGCCTCACGCATGACCCAGATAAATCGTGTGCAGCAGAACCCTGCAGGAATTCTTGACCCCCAGAATCATAAAATATAATATGTAATAGTTTAAAGATTTTGAGGAAGTTTGTCATAATTTGATGTATGTATTATGAGCATTCACTTTAAATGAGGCTATTGTCTCTGCAATTCATAAACAGATTATACTCTTTATTTTCTCCTTAGATGAGTTAATCAGAAAGAAAATTATAAGTAATCTAATGTATATTTTTCCTGTTTTCCTGGTAACTATTCATAATATTGTCATTCTTTTAAAATAATTCATATTTCTCTTTTATTTTCTATGTAGGTACATGTTATTCATACAATTTAATTCCCCTGAAGTATATATGCTAGTTCTTCTTCTTTAACTTCTGCTTGCCCTTCTAAATAAATGTCGAGTCTGCTCCTCAATAATTATTTTCTTAATTCATCCCACTGAATCATTCCCTCCTCTCTCTATACTCTCTTCATGTTCAGAAATAGGAGTAATCACACTTTTGTGTTTTGCTTTACATCTCTGCCAACCGTTGCCCAAGCTAAGCAGTTAGTCCTTGTCTCCTTCATATTCTGTGTCAAGAATCAGGTGACTATTTGATAAAAATTTTTGAAGAGACTGATTCTCCCCTTTCTTGACAGCCTACGAGTACACAAAGTGTACAAAAGCAATCTACAAATTGTAGGGTCTTCACTAATATTAGAAGGATAAACAACTCTTATATAAGTAGACAGCATTTTTCGGAATAATTTCACTAATCATTTTGCTACCTGCAGGTAGCAACCTTCTTCTTTCAAATCCCATTGTAATCAAAGGCCAAAACAAAACAAAACAAATCCCATTATAAAAATTAAATAACATGGATTGATTTGTACATATACATAGTATATATCCTCTTCACAAAATTAAAAAGAAAAGGTGAATGACTAAATATTGATCTGTTGCTCTCTCCCCTAGAATTTTTTGTTTGTTAGCCTCGTTATTTTCTATTATTGCTCAGTTGCTGGAACAGCAATAAGACTTATTTATAATAGCCACTTTTATTATGTGCAGGTTGGTGATTAATAAGCCAAGTACACATTATTGTCAATGGGCTAGTGTATATGAATGTAATTCTAAACAGAGAAGGAATCATATTGTAATGATGTAATGGTAGTGTTATTGCTTTTATTGTAGTTATTTTTAAATAGGAGTTTTTAAGTTAAAATGTTGCTTTAAAAAAGCTGACAGTCATCTGAATAAAAACAAAAAATATTTTAAGGGGCAGATTATGGGTGGATATTTCTAACACTGAAATCTTTTAAATACAGTAATCCTGCTTCCCTGCTGTAAATTTTGGAGACTAAGGGAACAATCTGGGATATGGCTTCATAAATATAGTCTGTACTTACACATGCACATAGGATATTATTCAAGGAGAGAAAATCTCCAGTTCCTAAAATCTGCAGGTATTGGATGTCTATAACCATTTTTTCTTCTTACCTTGTGTTTATCTTTTACTTACCTATTTTTAGAATTTTACAAACATTTTTGTTTTATTTAATTTTCTTTATTTATTTAAAAAATTTTTATTGGAGTATAGTTGCTTTACAATGTTGTGTTAGTTCCTGCTGAACAGCAAAGTGAATTAGCTATACATATACATATATCCCCTCGTTTTTGGATTTCTTTCCCATTTAGGTCACCACAGAGCACTGACTAGAGTTCCCTGTGCTATACAGTAGGTTCTCATTAGTTATCTATTTATACATAGTGGTGTATATATGTCAATCCCAATCTCCCAATTCATCCCACCACTCCCTTCCCCCCTTGGTATCCATACATTTGTTCTCTACATCTGTGTCTCTATTTCTGTTTTGCACATTTTCTAGACATTTGATTTTCTATCTGCACAGTGCTTTTGTGGTCTGATATCACGTGGTTTTTAATAAGGTTGATTCTTTGGCCACATATCAACATCTATTATGTCAGACTCTCCTGGGTGAAGCCCAGAAAGTGGTATTTTGAACCAGCCCTCTCAACTGATTACACTTGAAAGTTTCAGCACAATTCTTCTCTAGACTCTATAGATAAAGGGAAATTATCCTATTAGTTCAGCTATCCTTATGTCACAGAAAAATGAAAAGATAGAAGTTGTACCTTTGATAAGGGTAAAGGGGAAAACTGGGTGAGAGTATATTTTATTTTTCAGATTGTAAAGCTGTCATGCAGACATGCTTAGTATTATCAGTGTTTTCTGGTACATTTATGAGGAAGAGTTTATAGTTTTAAAAGACACTGGATTATTAGTGTATCATCTAAATTAATTCAAAAAGTTATATGAAACCTTGCATAACATACTAGAAATGAGGCTTTTCTATTTTTCTTTAATTACTATATTTTTCTATTTACTAATTTATTTCAGAAAAGATGTCCTAAAATTTTCTTGTTAAAGTTTTTTATTAATTAAAATTACATTGGCAATGATATTGCCAAACTTGGGAAGCAGCTCTACCTGGCCCTGCCTACAAAATTAGCCTTTACTATTCTTGTGAGATTTCTCAGTTAATAAGTATGTATCTCCATTACACATTTTGGAATGAGAAAACTACAGCTTAATTTTACAATCCCACCAAACCCTCTACAACATGTACTGAGACTCAGACTCCATCGGTCACCTGAATTCCATTAACACCACTCTAACTAGAAGACCATAGCATTTTGGTTTCCCAGGAAACAGGAAATCATGTCAATTGAAAGACAGGAGGTCTGAGTATTTTCCTTTCCAGAGGGAAGAGTCACCCTGATATGTGCCAACATTCCCTGTGGGGGTAGCTTAGACAAAAAGGAGGAATTAGAGTGTACATTTTCGTGTTTGCACTGCAGAGTTCATTCTCAAAAAAACGTGGTCTGACCCTTAGGTGTCACTGTGTCTCTGAACTGGTTTACTATCCCAGAAAATATGACTGAATATAGGCCAAAAATGAGAAAAAGTATTTAGAAACCAAATATTTAGAAAAAGTATATTCTGGAATGGGCAGAGCTGGTGAATAAGTAGCATGAGCTCTCTTTCTTTCTTCCCTCTACTCTCTCATTGGTGCCTCCCTTTGATTAACTTCAAGCACAAGATAGATGGCAAAAGGAGTAGGAAAACAAAACCCAGGAAACAGAGCAGCAGTTGCAGTGTTAGAAAGAGAAACAGAAAAATAGAGAAGTATCATCCTACAGAAGAGCTGTGTGGCTGACAGGGTCTTGGTGTTCTGGAAGTGTGTCAAGCCTGATCCTCAGAGGTAGGAGAGTCGAGTTCAGGATATTGGGCCACCAGAGACCTCCCAGCCCCAAGAATATCAATCGGCAAGAGCTCTCCCAATATCTCCAGCTCAATGCTAAGATCCAGCTCCACTCAACAACAAGTAAGCTACAGTGCTGGACACCCTATGCCAAACAACTAGAAAGACAGGAACAGAACCCCACCCATTAGCAGAGAGGCCACCTAAAATCATACTAATTTCACAGACACCCCAAAACACAGCACCAAAAACGGTCCTGCCCACCAGAAAGACAAAATCCAGCCTCATCCACCAGAACACAGGCACCAGTCCCCTCCAACAGGAAGCTTATGCAACCAACTGAACCAAACTTATCTACTGTGGGTAGACACCAAAAGCAACAGAAACTAAGAACCTGCAGGCTGTGGAAAGGAGACACCAAACACAGTAAGTTAAGCAAAATGAGAAGATAGAGAAATATGCAGCAGACGAAGGAGCAAAGTAAAAATGCACCAGACCAAACAAATGAAGAGGAAATAGGCAGTTTACCTGAAAAAGAATTCAGAGTAATGATAGTAAAGATGATCCAAACGCTTGGAAATAGAATGGAGAAAATACAAAAAACGTTAAACAAGGACATACAAAAACTAAAGAGCACACATACAATGATGAACAACACAATAAATGAAATTGAAAATTCTTTGGAAGGAATAAATAGCAGACTAACTGAGGCAGAAGAACGGATAAGTGACCTGGAAGATAAAATAATGGAAACAACTAATGCAGAGCAGAATAAAGAAAAAAGAATGAAAAGAATTGAGGGCAGTCGCAGATACCTCTAGGACAACATTAAACCACCAACATTAGAATTATAGGGGTCTCAGAAAAAGAAGAGAAACAGAAAGGGACTGAGAAAATATATGAAGAGATTATAGTTGAAAACTTCCCTACTATGGGAAAGGAAATAGTCAATCAAGTTCAGGAAGCACAGAAAGTCCCATACAGGATAAATCCAAGGAGAAACACGCCAAGATACATAGTAATCAAACTAGCAAAAATTAAATAAAATACTAAAAGCAACAAGGGAAAAGCAACAAAAAATATACAAAGGAATCCCCATAAGGTTAACAGCTGATATTTCAGCAGAAACTCTGAAAGCCAGAAGGGAGTGACAGGACATATTTAGGGTGATGAAAGGGAAAAACCTACAACCAAGAGTACTCTACCCAGCAGGAATCTCATTCAGATTTGATGGAGAAATCAAAACATTTACAGGCAAGCAAAAGCTAAGAGAATTCAGCACCACCAAACGAGCTTTACAACAAATACTAAAGGAACTTCTCTAGGCAGGAAACACAAGAGAAGGAAAAGACCTACAATAACAAACCCAAAACAATTAAGAAAATGATAATAGGAACATACATACTGATAATTACCTTAAATGTAAATGGATTCAATGCTCCAACCAAAAGACATAGACTGGCTGAATGGATACAAAACCAAGACGTGTATTAATGCTGTCTACAGGAGACCCACTTCAGACCTAGGGACACATACAGACTGAAGGTGAAGGGATGGAAGAAGATATTCCATGCAAATGGAAATCAAAAGAAAGCTGGAGTAGCAATACTCATATCAGATAAAATACACTTTAAAATAAAGAATGTTACAAGAGACAAGGAAGGACACTACATAATGATCAAGGGATCAATCCAAGAAGGTATAACAATTATAAATATATATGCACCCAACATAGGAGCATCTCAATACATAAGGAAATTGCTAACAGACATAAAAGGGGAAATTGACAGTAACACAATAATAGTAGGGGAATTTAACACCCCACTTTCACCAATGGACAGATTATCCAAAATGAAAATTAAAAAGGAAACACAAGCTTTAAATGACACATTAAAAAAGATGGACTTAATTGATAATTATAGGACACTCCATCCAAAAACAACAGAATACACTTTCTTCTCAAGTGCTCATGGAACATTCTTCAGCATAGATTATATCTTGTGTCACAAATCTAGCCTATGTAAATTTAAGAAAATTGAAATCATATCAAGTATCTTTTCTGACCAAAATACTATGAGACCAGATATCAGTTACTGGAAAAAAAGAACTATAACAAATACAAACATATGGAGGCTAAACAATACACTACTAAATAAGCAAGAGATCACTGAAAAAATCAACGAGGAAATAAGAAAATACCTAGAAACAAATGACAATGAAAACTTGATGACCCAAAACCTATGGGATGCAGCAAAAGCAGTTTGAAGAGGGAAGTTTAAAGCAATACAATCCTACCTCAAGAAACAAGAAAAATCTTAAATAAACAACCTAACCTTACACCTAAAACAATTAGAGAAAGAAGAACAAATAAACCCCAAAGTTAGCAGAAGGAAAGAAATCATCATACAGATCAGATCAGAAATAAATGAAAAGGAAAAGAAGAAACAATTGCAAAGATCAATAAAACTAAAAGCTGGTTCTTTGAGAGGATAAACAAACTTGGTAAATCATTAGCCAAACTCCTCAAGAAAAAAAGGGAGCAGACTCAAATCAACAGAATTAGAAATGAAAAAGGAGAAGTAACAACTGACAGTGTAGAAATACAAGAGATCATGATGTGGGGGGTAGATGCCCCACCCTCACCCCCCAGGCCAAAGGAAAGCAATTAGAGATTCCTTCCCTGTGGACCAATACACCAAGATGAGAATAGCAGGACAATTGAGAGAGGAGGCTGGATCCTGCCTAGACAGAAGACAAGAGACCATATTCCTCATTCTTGAAATCAAGGAGACCTCCCCGACTACACATGCTCTGCAGAAAGGCTCCATGGAGGTCAAAAAAAGAGGGGGCAATACCCCATAGTAAGTGATGTCAACCTACCCGTAGGCCTCTTCGGTGGAATCCATTCTTGGCTGAGAGATGTGTGCGCACACGTGGGAGGATCCTGAGATATACCAAATATGGACTCTGAACCAGGCAAATCAAAATGATTGGCCAAAGAAAACCCGGAAGAAATGCCCCCTATAAGTGATTCAAACTACCATGAGGGCGCAACTCTCTCTCTTAGACCACCGGTGTGTCTATCCACAGGTACTGTATTTTTCTCCTAATAAACACTTTACTTGTTTCACTACTTTCCACCTTTGTGGGAATTATTTTCTGCAAAGACGAAGGGCCAGGCCCTTGTCACTGACCACTGGTCTAGTGACTGGGTTTCAGTGCTCTCACCATCATGACCTGACCTCAGTCTCTAGCCAGGAACCAAAACGCTGCTTCAAGCCACTGCAGGCCAATCACACCAACCAGCTACAGTTGAAACAAAATACCCTGAAACCAAACATGTGGTACAGGGAATAGCTGATGTTAGGCATTGTGTAAGAGAGTTTGGAGTTCTTGTTTAGTGTGAATGGTTCATGTAATAAAAACACTGTGTCTTCTAAATGGAGCACTAAAAGCCTATATGGGCAAATTATGTTAAATTGCAGATTATAATACAAGTATTTACTATTGCAGCGCACCACTGGTTGGGTAAAGTTTACTGTACAGCCGAGTGAACATTGTCCAGCAACATTCAGCATTACAAAGCCAACCAAATGGAAAAGAGATTGTTATGAAGTTCATGACATCTTTTCATTGGTTATATATTCATCATTTGTATAAAATCAAAAGCAAGTTTAAACTTTGAAATGAAGGGAAAAAAGACAGTATTTTACTTTTTAGTATTTAGATTCTTTAAATAGGAACTGTATTATACCCATAGCCAATATAATGTCAGAGCTAGTGTTAAACATGTAAATACAGGTTGATAAATGTTGAGTATTATAAAGTTTGCATGAATCTACAAGGTTTTAAGGCCAGCACTCTCAGTGTTACTCCTGTCTGTTGAGAGCCCCATCTTGCTGGGCCTGTGATGCTACCAACTTTATCCTCGTTTCATGTAGCTTCCTTTCATTCAGTGAAAACATTTTTAATGCAACTCTTTCCTAGACTGAAGTTTAATTTTTTATCTATTTGGACTTTGATAACTTCATCCATTACTTGCTGTTTTAACTGATGCCATTTAAGTTTTATTTTTTCTCATTTTGTGCTCTGTGGGCTAAAAACTTACTATTCTCCAAAATAATCATATCCTTTTTCAGAGTAGCAATCCCAGACATTTTCTGAAGAGCCATCAGCTGCATTTCGGTGATCACATCTTTGTAGATGACATCCTTGTTGTCATATATGATCCACTCGAATGAAGGTGCGTTTCTGCTTGCTGAATAGTAAATACACTAAGGTATGGGTGTCAAAGAAGAGCTTCTTCCTCCCAGAAGTGACAGTTCTCCTTTTGTGCTCTAGTGCAGTGACTGCCAGAGGAATTAGCTGTCTTGCAGGAAGCAAGAGCTGCAGCTGCCACCGCCACCACCAGGAAGCTGCATAGACAGCACCAGACAGGACAGGCACAATTTAGGCCACCACTTGCCTTTATTTTCTGGGGGCATTTGCTGGGTGTCCCTGCCTAGCTACAGGGTTCCCAGTCTTCAAGTCCTAATAGTCTTCTGGGGCTGGTAATGCAGATCCAATTGATGACCTTTGATACATGGTGGTACTAAAAGCCTGATTGGACTGGATGTTTAGAGAACAGGAAGCAAACAAGCCTCTCATGGAGTTTGGTTCTAAATTGAAACTGAGCATTTGCCCAGAAGATAAAGAGTCCCAGGGAGTTTTTTTGTTTTATTTTGCAGTAAGGCATACTACAGTGTACTTGTATAGGGGAATGATATAACTGAGGGGGAAATTAATTATTCAGTAGGTAAAAGAGATACTTTCAAGAGCAAAATCTCTAAGTACATCAGAGAGTTGGGATCCAGGTCAGGACTGGAATGTTGGACTGGGGAATGGGCAAGGCCAGTTTATGTATTGTAAAGGGGACTGGCAAGGTGGGGAATGTGGGTTACAATGTTGTTTTATTTTTTACATTTTGAATCTTTGTTTTTTGTTGCTGGTACTCCTTAAATGTCTGACAGTTCTTGGATCTGTGTTCAAATTATTAGGAGGTGACTGTATTAATTGCAAAAGGTATTTTAAGTGTATTTCATTGGAAGGAAAGGCTGCCTGCTGTCTATCTAGGGATGTGGGTGGAATGTAGACTGGAGGTCTCACTGACTAGGGTGTTGACAGAGAAGAGCAAGCAGTCTGCCTCTCCACTGTGCCTTTACAGTATGAAAGGGAGAGCACACCACACTCATCTTCATTTTGGGCAAAATTCCCAGCATATTGTTCACTATCTTTGGATATGATATTCTCAGTTTCCATTTTGGCCAAATCTACTACTTCTCCAAACAGAGGGAGTAGGGAGAAGAATTCTGACACACCTGATCTTCCATCAACGAATTCTTCTCAGGCCAATGTGATGTTAACACTGCTGTGTGATAAAACCTCTCCACTTTATTCTCAGAATTGAGACTTCCCTACAAAGCCTTTACCTTGAAAAATTTTTCTCTAATTGTCAACATTTAGCCTCATAAACCTGCTTTATCTTGTTGTAAACATAAAGAACAGTTATATAAGTTTGAGTAGAGACTTACTTATAAGGTTGCTGACTCACCATTTTCTCTTTTAAAATTTTGCAATAGCTTTCCAGCCTTTCATTTTTTTTAACCCTTCCTCCTGAATGTATTTCAAAAGTGGTTGCTTTGATTTGTGTTTTGTTTCAGGACTCACTTCAAATTTAATGAGTCATTTGGTTTTTTTTTTTAGAACACGTTATAAGAAAGTTATTATTGAGGGCTTCCCTGGCTTCCCTGGTGGTGCAGTGGTTGAGAATCCGCCTGCCGATGCAGGGGACGCGGGTTCGTGCCCCGGTCCGGGAGGATCCCACGTGCTGCGGAGCGGCTGGGCCCGTGAGCCGTGGCCGCTGAGCCTGCGAGTCCGGAGCCTGTGCCCCGCAACGGGAGAAGCCACAGCAGTGAGAGGCCCTCATACAGCAAAAAAAAAAAAAAAAAGAAAGTTATTGATATTTGCCTAGACTATAAGGTATAATATAAAAATACTTTTAGTATTTTCATGAATTCTTGCAATTAAAACACATGTGTTCTGGGTTTTTATTTTTTAAAAATATATTCTGAAAAGCATAGTTGATTCTTCTTATATTTTCTCTTTTTATGTGTAGAAGAATTTCTAAGATTTCTCCAAATGAAGCAATTCTTTTCCTACATTCCCAACAAATGCTAAATGGTAACTGTCCCTAGTGTCAGTAGAAGTTTTGCTTGTGTAAACTGACAAATCAGGTCCCGTGGGTGGAATTTGACAGCTGTATAATGCCATACTGCAAATTTCTCGACAGCTGAGCACAGGAAGTAATTCCATTTGAAGATTTGAAAGTTCAGGAGAAATTTAGTTGAGTAGAAGGAAATTTCACGAATTGGAACATACATAGGATTTTGAAACTGTTTTTGTTTTTTCCTTTGAAAAGTATCAATGACCACAAATGGTTAAGACCTCAATTTTACATTGCTAAGCATATACTGTTCTGCTTTGTCTAATCTTCCAGTTTAGGGACTGAAATAATTCATGGTTTCAATAATAATTTTAAAACCTTTTATGGTCACAAATTGATTAACTAAGAAAATACTTTTTATTTTGTATATTAATGTAAAATTTAATATCTTGGAAAGAACACAAATATAATAAATACATTTTGATGTTAGAATTAAAGCTTCCATGAATGACCCTGTTTTCAAATGAACTCTTGCAAATGAAATATTCATCGTCCTCTGGTACTGCTGAAATCAATTACATTGTTCTTTCATTCATTTTTTAATTATTAAGTATAAGCTATCTGTCCAGCAATAGTTTAATAACTAGTAGCCAACCATAATAGATAAGAGTTCTGTTCTAGGATTTTAGTCTACTTCAGTCTGTTGAAATAAATTTTCAAAATAATGTGTAATAGGAACTGTTACATAGGGACACTGTACAGGATTATTAAAAATCAGATAAACCCAGATGAAAATGGTAGCATTGCCACTTACACACATAATAAGTTTAGCTATTCAACAATACTATCTTTAAAATTAAAAGGAGAATGCTTTTTTGTGCTTAACAAATAATAAGTATTCAATAAATTTTATCTATTATTTTAGCATTAGCATCAGCTATAATTGTCCACAGTTATATGCTATGAGAGTGCAAAAAAGGTATCACTATGATTATCTTGGAAAGCTTCAAAAATTCAGTTTTATTTTCCTAGACTTTAAAAGAGTAATAAAATTTTTCTAACCATTCAAGGGTATAGATTTTCCAAAAGTTGAAATAGCCCAAGAAAGGTCTTAGTGGTTTTTAAGGAATTATATGTGTGTGTACGACTGGATGAAAGGGTGTCCAGAAAAAAGATAGAAAAGTTAGCTTTCATTTATTCAGATAAATGAATTATGTGACATAATCACTAATACAGGAAACTTAAGATCCCCTAATTGGAATAAGGAAGATCCTGAACTTCTATCTAGTACATTGGTCTTGAGAGACTACTGAAAATCTTGACCGACTCTGAAACTTTCCTAGATCTCTTAGCTTAAAAAGTATTATTTTTAAAAGAGATAGGGCTTAAACAGAATAACAATAAAAAGAATTATATATCTTATAGGAAAATAATAAAATTTTGATACTCAAATTTAAAAAACAGATACAAAAACATTCCTACATCTATATCTGCATGAGATAAACAATAAAAAGGAGAAGTTTTAGGTAAGTGATCATTCCAAAGATTAGGAGGAAAGTGTTTCTCATCAATTTGGGGGCGGGGGAAGAGTATTATATAAACCTAAGTTGATGAGGTTTGGAAAATAAAAAGAAATGTTTGGTGGCCATTTGGTATAATTAACTTCTGAAGAGTAATATTCAACCTTGAGGTACAATGAGGCAGTTTTGAACTCCAACTTTTAGTACAGCTCGAGACAGCTATTGGTGATGTGTCATTTCTCAGATGTAAGAGAACTTTTGTTACTCTTTAATTCATACTGAACTCTTCCAGACAAAATTAAACGTGCCCCTCTAATGTTTAGGTGTTTCTTCAGAATTTCTGAGGTCTGTGTTAGTTCTCAAATGACCTTGTTTAATTTATGAGTGAGTTATGCAGAGTGTTTCACAGGCACAGAAATTTAATATTGTAATAATTGTATTAAAATGATTTTTTATTATGTAGTTTCAGCTAAAGGCATGGTTATCCACACACTCTGGAGCAAGTGTTATTTTCAGCTGCCCTATGAATGGGCTGTCCTGGTTACATATCTTATGGCCAGAAGGATGCTAAGCCCTGCCGTACCTTCCCAATCCACCAGGTACTTAACATTGACACTGAACAAAACTTGGCATTGTCCCAGAAATACACCAGGTGCCCCACAGACCCTTTTAACAATAAGAGATAGTGAGACCACTCAGTTTATAAAGGTAGAACAGCTATCAGAGTGGAAAAAAAAATCATTACTTTCTTTCAGCTTAAATTTTTCTTGAAGAAAATATTTTTTTTAAAAGAAACTTGTCTTTGTGCAGAGGGCCACAAACTTGGAACTTTCTACTACCAGCATTCCAATGTGAGCTTTCTTCAGCCCAGTTTTCTGCTTCAGATGTTGTTCTGTTATGTCACAGGCTTGTGACATATACATCAGGGTTGTGTTCTTATAAAATTCACAGGCTGTAGACTGTAGAGGACTACTGTAAATAAGCAGAGAATCATTTATGTCTCTGAAAGGGCAGAGTGTTGCTTTAGTAGATCAGTCAGTATGTTACCTAAACCAAGGTCACACCTAATTGTGAGAAAATTGTAACTATGGGATTTTGATCTGGGCCATAGCAATTAATGTATACATATATCATCTATTGATCTATTGATCTATCTATATATATATTATATATATTTCATATATATCTCATGTTCTTTCACAATTTCACAAGACACAAAGTACAGAAATGTATGGGAGTCACAATAATCTTTACCATACTAGCTATGTAAAATACTTGTGAGAGGATTTAAATGCTGCCAGATGGACTACAAGAAAGGACACCAGCCTTATCTTTTAGCTATTTTAAAATTTGGTCTTTACAAATCTTACAACCCTTTCCTGAAACCTCTTGATACAAAGGTGACAACTACTATAGATGCTGATAGCCTCTGCATATATATAGAATATCTCCTTTTTTAGGTTCTGTCCTCAGATATTTATGAGAGATGTATCATGAAAACAATGAATTTGTTTTTATCAGCATAGTTCAGAAAAATAAGTTATTTATTAAGCAGAAGAATAACTTAAGGATATAGTTAATTATCTGGAACTTTTTACTTAAATACAAGGGGCATCTATTACACAGTCAGATAATTGAAGGGACTCGAGATTCCACAGGGTATACTCATGTAAGGTTTTAATAAAGAAAAAGAATGTGGTATAGCAAGAGAAATAAAGCAAAGACAAATATCAGAGAAACCCTGTTGAGTTACCAGGGCCCATTCTGAACTACACAGGATGCATTCTGTCTTCCAAATCTCAAGACAAATGCTTGATGCCTTATTTTAAAGGCAATCACAGTCCTATACACAGGAAGGGGTCTCTTAGTCCCTTCTGGTCACATAGCTATCATCAGCCTTCATGACCATGCTTAATAGCAGTAACCAAGAGATCATAATGGAAACCATGTAAAAACTATGAATATGCATATTTTCTACAAACAATGTTGACAAGCTGGTTCAGCCTGCCCTCTGATCTCTCAGACCTCAGTATAGGATTATATTAATAATTATTTAGTTTGTTTCAATCACATTTGACCAAGGTCAGCACCATGGCTTTAGGCATCCCCTGAGATAAACTCCAGGTTGCCACAGAGCAGCTGATATTAACCCTATACCTACAGGAAGGAAAACCAATATATGTGACATTTTCGTACAACAAAGGCAAAAACAAGATTTATAAAAGGAATAAAAGATTCAAAAGACAAAACCACAAGCAGTTTGGAAACAGTGAGTTTTGAACATTTAGGAAGGTGGGAGATGATAAATTATCACTTAGTAGAGGAGTCAGCCTGAGCATTTTATTCTTAATTAGGCTGACCAAGGGTACAGAAAAGAAATAATTTCAGTTGTTTACAAATTCTGCCTATAACACTGATGTACAGAGATGTTGCTGGAAATATACACCAGGTACTTTGCTAAAAGTTTTATCATGGGCTAGATCTATACCAATTTCCTTATCAGAAGTTCTTAATCAGATCTGGGGGAGAGATGGAGAGGAGAGGGTATATTTTACATCATGGGATGCAGTTTTAGACAGAGCCCAGAATCCTCAAACGTGGCTCCGTTTTAGACACTGACTATACAGACATGATTTTATAATCTAAATTACATCCTTGTTGTAATAACTATGATATATTTCAGAACATCAACCAAATTAGTATAAAAAGTTGTTACAAACTGCTAATTGAATTTATGAGGATTTTTGATGTAAAGAAATCTAGAGCTGCTATCATAAACTGTTTCCCCAGTCAACTACTATATCTTAATTTTATATCTAACATAAGTTATGAGCTTCAGCAAAGCAAATAGTTTGATTTTGAAATATCTCTCCTGTCTCTTTATTTAACATAATAGACATAAATAAGAAACATATTTTGGGTGTTTTAATACAAAATCATCACACTAATCAGTTTTAGAATCAAAAAGTCATTTGAAAATAGCCAGCTCAGGAGGAATTTCACTGGGTTATCTTCAAATTTCTTGCTTATTCTTGAAACATAATAAAAAGCAACTAACTGTGAAGACTGGCAGGCCTTTAAAATATAATTGCTGTTTCATTCAACCTCATTTTCTTGGTTTCTCACCACTAGACATAGGAAGGAAAAAAAGTAAATGCAAGTGAATGCAGAGTTACCCCACTCTGCATAGGACAAATTCAATGAATTGTTCTAGAATTAATTCTTCATTAAAATGTATTCATTAATGAGATCTTTCTGAAATATATTTTATATTGGCTGAAATTACTTAAGATTAGTATCAACAAAATATTAAATTAAAAAATACTTTATAAGAGGTTGGCCTTATAGTATTAATTCTAAAACAGAATTTTAAAAAATGGAAATTTGCCTTCCTTCAAAAATATTGTCATTATTTATTTTAAAAGAATTATGAAAAAGTAAATCTGAGCTCCAGTATATGAATGATTGATATAAAATGAAAATGGCCATACATACATAGTTCCTATTGACTGTATTTGCATTTGTACTGCTACCACTTACCTTCTGTGAAAGTTATTTGTCTTTTTTCCTTCTGGATAACCACCTGTAAGGTCTCCTCAAGCTTTTGTTGTTAGGTATAATGAATTATAAACAAACATTCTCATGAAACACTGGTGACCCACATACAGATAACCTCTAAGAAAACACAAATCTGTCACCATAATAAGAGAACAAGCAAAACAAAAGCTTCACTCTAGAAAACTATATCCTGTAAAATTCCACGTCTCAAAAAATAATTGACTAACTCTACCAGAAAAAGAACAGATTTTGGTATAGACGAGGACTATACCATTAGCTAGTATTTCATAACCAGCAAAAGTAAGTTATAATAAATCCATTAACTTTACAATTAAATTACTCTCTTCTTTTTTTTTTAATGGAAATGATGTTTTGTTTTTATTTCCATATATGTTAATTTCTTTTCTTTTTCACCTATCATCGAAGGTTAAGTTTCTGTTCCTTTACTACCATTTGACTGATCAATAACTAGATACACAGTCCTCTTTGTTTTGTTTGTTTGTTTTAGATACATATTCTTTTCCTTTCTATAAGTCCTAGTGTTGTTTGATGTTTATCTTCTTTTATTAAATGTATGTTAAAATCATGACAATAAAATGATAGAGATTCAAATGTTTTTATACTTATTTTTCTAGAATTTTATATATTACATATATGCAATTACATATATAATATACATGTAAATCAGTGTGGGTCATAGGAGGGTTATACACCAAAACAAAACAAAAAAGACAAATTATAAAAACTCTTACTACTTCAGTATCAGTTTGACTGTGTCTTATGTCCAAAGATCAAATCATAAAAATAATAATAAAATCCCTTACATAATGATAGCACCAACAAATATGTCTAATTCCTAATCCTGTTGGTCAAGCCTTACCCACCTTTTGTTGTATTTAATTTTCTGGGTACTCTTTGAACAATAGTGAATACAAATCCATATAATAGTTCATCATTAAAATATTCAACAAAGAAGATCCACTATATTTAATGATTCCCAACTTCATATTTTTTCTTGCTTTGCAATTGCTATAACATTTTTAAATGTTATAGCTTAGCATTGGTGGGATATTGAATGCTTTTTCCTTCCAGGAAGATATATTTTAAATTTTAAGAATAAGCAATGTAAAATTATAAATGTCAAAACTGCCAGGAAATGATTCTAAAATTAGGAAAAGAAATAAAGATAATACTGGAATTGGATTTTATGTAGAAATAACATTGTGAGTAACTTGTGATCATGACTAAGATATGAAACAGAGTTTGTAGTATGGATATAAATGATATTTGTGAAAATGAAATCAGTTTTATTTCTTTAAATACCTTACTGTGCTAGATTGTGACCAAACTCAAGAATTCTGGCTGGTGAATTTTTTCTCTTTTCTTTCCTTTTATTTTTTTTTTTAGACTAAAGTGTATTTATTACTAGGCAGTTAAAAAGGAAAAAAAAAACAACTGAAGCTAACATAGTAAACGTTGTGTTCTAAAGCAGTTAAGGAAATATTTTGACTTACTGTGTGAATAGAAGAAAATGTCTTTTCTTTCTAATCACTAATAATTTTTCCTTTACATTGAAAATTCTAATACCCTACACTCAATAAAATGTTTTTTCTAAGAAGGGTACTTTATATCTCTCTATTGGTATGACAATCAGTGGCATATTTTTAAATGTGTCCTTTCATTGATCATCTTCATACTAAGGGGGACATAAAAACATCTGACTTTTTTGTTTTTCAAAGTAAGAGGCTACCTTCTGTTCAGGATGGGTTTCCTATAGATGTGTGAAGGATGTTTTATTAGGGAGTGCAATTGAGAACAACACCTGTGGGGTTATAAGAAAATCAGAATTGTGCAGAGAGAGAGTGAACTGTGATGCAGCTGTGACAGAGGGCCAGCCAATCCTGCAAGCTCAGGAGCTGGTGTGACTTCTGAGACATGCTTGGCCTTTGTACATCAACATCAACAGATGCAGGCTGCTACCAGGAAAACGGTACCCTTGGGTGTCCTTCAATCAGGGCAATTCCTGGGGAGGAATTTAACTGTGAGCCTTCAACAGCCAATATGATTTAAGGATAAATTCATTTTTATATACTATATACTTTACTCAAGTGTTTTCTCAGAGTCTGGTCCCAGGATAGGTGTGTGGGATATAGAGATAAGTCAGACATGGTGATGTTTACTCTCAAGGGAAGATACCATAAGAGGGGATGATAAGCCTCTGAGCAAGGAAGTGCAATAGAAAAAATAGATCTAGGACCTCCCTGGCAGTCCAGTGGTTGGGACCCCATGCTTCCACTGCAGGGGGCATGGGTTCAATCCCTGGTGAGGGAAGATCCCACATGCTCCTCAGAGAGGCCAAAAAAAAAAAAAAAAAAAAAGACCTAAATCAGTGACTTCAACCAGGGGTAATGTTGTCACTTGGGGGTAGTTACCAAGATCTGGAGACACTTTTGGTTGCTAGAACTTGGTAGGATGCTACAGGCATGCTAGAGAGTAGAGGCCAGGGATGGTGCTAACCATCTTACAATGCACAGGACAGTCCTCCCCAGCAAGCTTTATCTGGTCCAAAATGTCAACAGTGCCAGGGTTGAGTAACCCTGACTTAGATGCTTTGACAGAAATATATATTGGATGCAGTGGGACAAAGTAATGGATATAGAAATATTAAGGAATTCTTCAGGAAGTGACTCGTGGAAAAGGTGATGGGAAGGTGTTCATTGTGTAGGAAAGGTAAGGGATAGAACTCCAGGTATCTATACTGTAAAGACAAAGATGCATAAAATAGACAATGTGGCTAGAACGTCAAAAGTAATTCAAACTAATGTTGGAGACACAGTCAGGGCAAGGGAAAAGAGTTTAAATATCATTCTAAGTGTTAAGCAAAGTCACTGATTGGCTTAAAGATACTGGCATGTGCCCATTAGTCTGTCCTCACCACACATACAGTAGGTGTATTCCTTTGCACTCCTTGTCAGTTCTCTTACCTCATTCACCCCCTCCCTTGTTCCTAGATAGGCATTTGATATCTCTGCTCCTGACGTAGGTGTTGGCATGATCTCTCTTTCAGATCTCCTCTAACCTGCCATTGATACAAGAGGAAAGAAAATAATTGATAGGTCAGAGAAAGTAAATGTAAGAGAAATTAACCAGTTATTTGTAGGATGGTGTTATAATTATCTTATGCTACCAGAGGCAGCGTGTTGGGGGAGGGAGAATTGGATGAAGGTGGTCAAAAGTACAAACTTCCAGTTATAAGGTAAATAAGTCCTTGGGATGTAATGTACAACATGATAAGTATAATGAACACCTCTGTGTGTGTGCGTTTTTATTTTTAACACCTTTATTGGAGTATAATTGCTTTACAATGGTGTGTTAGTTTCTGCTTTATAACAAAGTGAATCAACTATACATATACATATATCCCCATATCTCTTCCCTCTTGTTTCCCTCCCATCCTCCCTATCCCACCCCTTTAGGTGGTCACAAAGCACCGAGCTAATCTCCCTGTGCTATGCAGTTGCTTCCCACTAGCTATTTTACATTTGGTAGTGTATATATGTCCATGCGACTTTCACTTCGTCTCAGCTTACCCTTCCCCCTCCTTGTGTCCTTAAGTCCACCCTCTACGTCTGCGTCTTTACTCCTGTCCTGCCCCTAGGTTCTTTAGAACCTTTTTTTTTAGATTCCATATGTATGTGTTAGCATACGGTATTTGTTTTTCTCTTTCTGACTTACTTAACTCTGTATAACAGTCTCTAGGTCCATCCACCTCACTACAAATGACTCAATTTCGTTTCTCTTTATGACTGAGTAATATTCCATTGTATATGACATAAATCACAGCAAGATCCTTTGGAACCCACCTCCTAGAGAAATGGAAATAAAAACAAATAAATAAAAATAAACAAATAGATAAATAAATAATAAACAAATGGGACCTAATGAAACTTAAAAGCTTTTGCACAGCAAAGGAAAACATAAACAAGATGAAAAGACAACCCTCATAATGGGAGAAAATATTTGCAAATGAAGCAACTGACAAAGGATTAATCTCCAAAATTTACAATCAGTTCATGCAGCTCAATATCAAGAAAACAAACAACCCAATCCAAAAATGGACATAAGACCTAAATAGACATTTCTCCAAAGAAGATATACAGAATGCCAACAAACACATGAAAGGATTCTCAACGTCACTAATCATTAGAGAAATGCAAATCAAAACTATAATGAGGTATCACCTCACACCAGTCAGAATGGCCATCATCAAAAAAATCTACAAACAGTAAACGTTGGAGAGGGTGTGGAGAAAAGGGAACCCTCTTGCACTGTTGGTGGGAATGTAAATTGATACAGCCACTATGAAGAACAGTATGGAGGTTACTTAAAAAACTAAAAATAGAACTAGCATATGACCCAGCAATCCCACTACTGGGCATATACCCTGAGAAAACGATAATTCAAATAGAGTCATGTACCACAATGTTCACTGTAGCTCTATTTACAATAGCCAGGACATGGAAGCAACCTAAGTGTCCATCAACAGATGAATGGATAAAGAAGATGTGCCTCTGTGTGATATGTATGAAAGTTGTTAAGAGAAGAAATCCGAAGAGTTCTCATCCCAAGGAAAAACAAAGTTGGTGTGGGGACACACGTCTTGACCAACTAAAGTTTCTCTCCCCATCCCTCTTATGTTTTTATTATCTTTGGGTTTTGAAGTTGCACATGATTTTTTTTGGGGGGGGGGGTATCCCACTTAAATAAATCAGTGAGATGAAGTGTTACTCTTTTAAATGAACTATCATCATCCCTCTGAAGGAGAATGTGTTGCTTCATTACCAACAGTAAAATATTTAAAAATGGTATTGTTCTTTGACATGGAGGTCAACTTCTGAATTTCCATCAGGAAATTGAAGAGAGGTCCGGATCTAATGTAGTACTGAAATTCATTCCATTGATTTGTGTGTCAGATTTTTTGAAATATTTACAAATTAGTACAACCTTCTGATAACAAATATCACCCTCTTAAAAATCTACATGCCCTAGGTCACTATAAAAACTGCATAGACCTTGGATAAACACGGTCTGACTCTATGGCACAGGGAACTGTATTCAATGTCCTGTGATAAACCATAAAATGGAAAAGAATATGAAAAAGAACCTATATATGTATAACTGAATCACTTTGCTGTACAGCTGAAATTAACACAACATTGTAAATCAACTAAACTTCAATAAAATAAATTAAACAAAAACTTTGTAGACCATATTCAATCTTACTTTTAGAGATCCTACTCTACATCAAATATATTCAACAATATATCAAATATATTAAAATACAACCATGTTTAATGATAATATTTCTGCTATAAATACTTGAATAATCTTAAGATGTTACAGGTAAACTGGCTTGCCTGTGTGGAATGCAACTATTATGCCAACTTAAAATTTCTTATGAAGTAAGAAACTTTCAGCAATAAAGTGTGTCTACACAGTGAAATTTTAGCAATATTAAATGTAGTCATTTTATTAAATTAACAATGTTACCTTTAAGGTAATTATTAATTTTGATTTTGTTGCTTTAAACATTTTTTTCAACTTAGTCACTATTCCCTTTTTGACTCAAGTATTTTCACAGACCCTTGAACATCTTATGGGAATTAGGTGCCTATATGTGTAAGGTGACCATAAAATTTCATATATAAAATGGCCGCATACATACCCTTTACTATGAAGTCAACCTATAAAAATTTATACTAAATAATTGATAAAAACAAGTATAATATTTTGTCTATAAATATAATTATTGTAAAATAGTCATTGTTTATAATAGCAAAAATAATATTTTAATGAGATGAGCTTAAGGCATATAGTACATATTTACAATAGAATAACATGTAGATGTTGAATGTGACTGTTGTAGAATTTATGGAATAATAGTGGAAAAATAGTATGTTAAAATGTTAAACACAATTTATAAAATGATATCCACATCCTGAATCCTTTTATAACATATGCATAAATGTAACATCTGCAGAATAAGTACTGACATGCATAAAAAGAGTGTTTTCTTCTAGTCAGAGATTTTGTGACTTTCTTTTGCTTCACTTTTATTATCCTTATTTTCTACTTTTCCTATGAGAGTGCATTATTTTTTTTTTTAACAGTCATTCAGTAAATATTTATTCAACATATCTGTTGCACTGTGCCAGTCCCTAAGAGGGATACAAACATACTCTCAATGCATTTATGGTTAAGTGAGGAGTCAGATGTGTACATGCAGCAATGTAATAGGGCCTTTTGATGATGCTGAGCATGAGCTGAGTGCTATGAGTGTATTTATGAAAAATGAAAACAATCATAGTTAAAACTGGTAAAACATATACAGGAAAGTATTAAATTGATATAAATAATAGCCCAATAGCTATTCAATGGCCTCTAAAGCTAGTGTGGTATAGTATTAGTAAGCTTAGTATTTGTACCTTGACATTTATGTTATTTTTTAATAAAATATTTTTCAAATTACAAAAAAGCACCCAACTACTAGCCATTGAATAAAAGATAATAATTAAAGATAAATAATAAACTAGAAAACTACAAACAAGTATACTGAGTTTCATTTACATGTTCTAATCATTTTACCAAGCTACCAGACTGCATACGCTACATACGTTTTCTTTCCTTGTAAATTTGAAAAAATAACTACATTACAAAATTGCTATTTATTGATTGCTTACTCATTCAAGTTTTTGTCTTTTCATCATTTCCTGATTAAAACTGTTCATGACTTTAGTTTATAAATGTCTTCCTCATGGAAAAGTTCACACTTTCCTTCAGGAATGTGACACAAATAAGATTCTACAAACGAACTATACAACAATTATTATATATTGATTTCTTCTTTAGTAATTTACCAAGGCAGGAGCTGTGGGAGTGCTCTGCCATATTGGGAAGAAAATTTTGTCATTGACATTATTTAGAATTGATAAATATTGTGATAATAAAAAGCAAACTGAAATCAGCAGGTTTATGATTGCTTTTAAATGGTCTACAGACTATGCTTCCCTCCCACCCTACAATGGCTGCTCATAGTTTGGAGCCCTCCTACCTCACTCCTTTAACATGCTGCTGTGCTACTCCAAAACATGTATGAATTTCAAAATGCATGAGTAAAAATGTTACAGGTTAATTATGTATTGATACATAAGCTTGTAAGCTTTCTTGGGAAACTAAATTAGACACCTGCAGAAATAATTAACTCAAGGACTAATTTGATAATTTGTGAATTAAGATGTATGAAGAAAATATTAATTTAGCTTTAGAATCCTACTAGTCTGAGAGAATTCTGCCATTCTACAAGTATTTGTTGGGCATTCACTTTGTTAGTTTAGAAATACAAATATCAATATGCTAGCCACAGCCACTGCTCTCAAAGAACCTCATACAGTGCGATAAACAGATTACAGGTGAGAATTTCCAAGAGTTTTGAGTGCTATTTATGAGAAAGATTTGGTGTCACAGTTGTAAATGAGGATCATGCCAAAGAAAAAGAAGGACTGAATTTAAGCTTTGGAGAGAATGACTAATTTCAAGATATAAATATAAGCAATGATACTCAACGGTGAATAATCCAAAGTTTTCTTATTCATTGCTGACAAATGAATTTTTATTGATGTGTAGCATGAGTGTGCACAATGAATTCCTGCCACAAAATAATTTAAATAATGAGGTCATGGAAAATTTGAAGTACTTAATTTCCTGAATTATATTCCATATGTAAAAATGCTAGTTTCTTTCTCCTTTCTGGGAATAGCTCTTTGTTAAGCAGATACAACATAACAATCTGAGCATTCATTTTGTTGATTTGTATTCTCATTGTTTTTATGGTTCACACTTCCCTGAGACCACAAAATGTTTTTGTTTGAAAATATTTCCTTTCCATTTTCTGCCTAATAAATGTAAATAGTGATAGTGCTAAGGACTTAATTAATCAGAACAGGTGACCTTTTTTTTTTTTTTCCTTTGCAGTACGCAGGCCTGTCACTGCTGTGGCCTCTCCCGTTGCGGAGCACAGGCTCCAGACGCGCAGGCTCAGCGGCCGTGGCTCACGGGCCCAGACGCTCCGTGGCATGTGGGATCTTCCTAGACCGGGCACAAACCCATGTCCAGAACAGGTGACTTAAAAAAAACATTAGATGGGCTTCCCTGGTGGTGCAGTAGTTGAGAGTCCACCTGCTGATGCAGGGGGCATGGGTTCGTGCCCCGGAGCCTGTGCTCTGCAACGGGAGAGGCCGGCGTACCAGGAAAAAAAAGAAAAAAAAAAAATTATAGCAAGCTTTGCAATTTAGATGGTCTGAATGTTGATTCAGGGGAATGATCTCTTTCTTAGGTGGGACAAAAATAAAATTGACAAGTTCACTGTAATGGCTTATTAACTGAAAGCAATTTTATCAGACCATTAAAAAAATAGAATCATCTGTTATAAACAAAAAATTAAGTGAAACAACTACTGGAGGTAAAAAGCACCTACCAAATATTCTCTTTCCTTGCACCACGTGGCATGATGGAAGTTTACAATTTTTTTTAACTTACTCTTGTAACTACCAGGCATATATTCCACATTTTCAAATCTTTTTTAATTTTAGGTTTGAATTAAGATGCATATCACTAGGATGATACCTATCCAAACAAGGAACAATATGACATGTTTTGAAAGCCACTGTGTTTGGAAAAAGCCTTTGTCATGTACACAAACACACAAATACAGTGTCCCATTTATTTTCTCACTGTTTCTGTGGGTCAGTTGAGTCCCTCCTCAAACTCATATATTTAATACGGAACCTCCAGTACTTCAGAATGTGACTGTATTTGGAGATAGGGTTTTTTTTAAAGAGTAAGTTAAAATGAGGTTATTAGTGTGGGCCCTAATCCAATAAACCTGGTGTCCTGATAAGAAGAGATTAGGACAGAGACACACAGAGAGAAAAGACCATGTAAAGACAGAGGGAGAAGACAGCAATCTACATGAAAAGAAAGAGGCCTCAGAAGAAACCAAACCTTGATCTCAGACATCTACATTCTAGAATTGTAAGAAAATAAATTTTTGTTGTTTAAGCCACCTAGTCTGTGGTATTTGTCATAGCAGCCCTAGCAAACTAATATAGCATGCAATTAAAAATTGTGACACAAATTAAGCTTATGACAAATGGAAAAGAATAGTATAGGGAAAAAATGATTTTATTCCGAATATATTTTTGAAATATATCTTTATCCTATGTTACTCAAAGCACTCTAAGTACTATAACTAATATATATAATACTTGTTAGAATGTGACATAATTTTGCAAAAGAAAAAATTAAATATAAAAATGAATATGCCACTCTACAATTGATTTGTTCCCTATATAGTACAAACACATATATTGGTCATTCATATTATAGTCTGAGTGAATTTGATATTCATTTATACAAGATGAAAAATGCAGAATAATTAGGCAAAAATAAATCATGATAATAATCTTAATGGTGGGAAAAACTATATTGCATCTTTCCCATAGACCCTTTTCCACCTATTTAATCTTAATTTTTAACTCTTACCTTATCTCCTTATTAAAAAATCTCAGTCCCTTTCTTTCCTCTAAACAACTGACCATGTATCTTCATTCACAGACAAAATTGAAGAAATCAAGAGAATCTAAATATTTTCCCATCACAACAAACTATTTGTATCTGTGTGTACATATTTCTTCTCTACTCCAGTTCCTATGAATGAACTATGCTTGCTTCTAAAAAAAATTTTCTACCTGTTTACTATAGCCTATCTAATCCCTTCAAGGTGACACTGATATATTTTAGCAAGTTTCTCTTTTACTTCTGTAACATCCATTTTCTGCTATATGGGATCTTTCCCATCGGAGTACAAAAATGCTGTAAATTCTTACCTTTAAAAACCCTCCCTCGATCCTAGTATCTCTCCACCACATAGTTCTCCTAAATATCTGCATAGAGCTTTTCCACACACAGATCTTCCACCTAGCTCCCACTATCTCCTAAACCCATTATCACTAGGATTTTATGCCCAATAAGGCAACAGCTCCTTTTTGTATGGACTATCCACATTTATTTCTTAAACAAGCACTTATCCAGCATTCATTACTTACAAGAAAATATTGTGGACAATGAGGATACAGCAATGAATAAAACAGACCAAGTTCCTGTCCTCCATGAGATGGGTAGTAGCTTTTATATTGTTATGAATAGAAATCAGATATTAGGAAAAATGAGGGCTATAGAGCTTGCTACTCATAGTATATGCTGTAGACCTCTAGTATTGGCATCACCCGGGACCTTGTGAGAAATGCAGAATATCAGTCCCCATGCCAGTCCTACAGAATCAGAATGTGTGTTTTGCCAAGATTCCCAGGTGATGCAAATACACATTAAAGTTTAAGAAGCCCTGGAAAACAGAAGACACCTACTGGGAAAATGTATAATAGACATCTTTAATAATTTAAAGGTCAGTATTTATCACTTACTTTAATCCATGATTGTCTCAATGCTATCTTTGTTTAGTGTTATTTCTATGGTTTATATTATAAATTCCTCTATTAGTTAAGATTTCATTTAGCTGCAAGAATTAGAAAACCCAGTCCCACAGAGGTAAAAACTTATTGTCATTCTTTCAGCTGCTCAAAAGCATTACTACTGATATTTCTCTGATTATCTTAAATATTCAGCAATATTGCAAGATGGCTTTTTGCCTTTAAGCTAGAAAAGAGAGAAGGAATATACCAGGCATGGCTTTGTTTTAATCAAAAAAAAGTAGAATCTTGCCCCAAAGCAAGATTTTTTTTTAGGATGGAGGCATCCTAAAACTTATCTGCTTATTTATTGTGTGCTAAAGCTGGGTAATTTGCCCAAAACTAGCTGCAAGGGAGACCAGGAAACTGAGTATACGGCTCTCTAGGTAATATAGAAGGAAGTAGTAAGAGACGTGATTAGAAATGTCTTTAGAGTAGAAAAGCAGCAGTGTCTGCAACAATATTATAGATAAATCCACTGTGTTTTCAAACCTTAAATAGATAGAAATAATTATCCTCTACTACAAATATCACCACCATGTCTAATATCTCCATGCTCCTTCAGAAGCACCACTGTCGATTCTCTCTTAGTGGAGAACCTCAGGAACAACTCAGTATCTCCCTAATGGATCTGGTGGTTTAGGTGATTCCTGAGAGTTATGTCATATGCTAGGAACACAAATTCCATATAAACTATATATTCTTCACATTTAAAGTGAAAATAAGGAAACACTTTTGTGGTAGACAGGTTCTCCCTTCCTGTCTTTGAAAAAGCTTGCTGACATATTTTGAGGTACCTAGGAAGAGATCCACATGGCAAAGTAATGAGAGAAACCTCCAGTTGATAGCCAGAAGAAAGTGAAGTGCTCATCTGGACAGCCTGCAAGGCCAACACTTGGAATGCAGCCTTGCAAAAGACCCAGCCATGCTATGCCTGGGCTTCAGCCTATAACACATATTTAAGGATTATAAGGCACTGTTTGGTGTTGCACATACTACAAAGCTACAAAGATACTAAAGACTTAGCACATGAACAACGAGTGTTTTTATAAAAAGGGATAAATGGAACAGGTAAAATCCAAATATAGTATGGTTCTCCTTCAATAAATAATCTACTCTTCTGGTGTTGTAAAAAAGTACAAGTGAATATTGCTATTATTAATGAATAGATAAATGTCTGTGTCCCCCAAATAAGTCATCAAATAAACAAAAAATAAGTATTAATGTGGCTCTTTCAATACAACTTTTTCAATATATCTATATCAGCATAATACCTTATAGTGATTGTCTCCAGTCATTGTACTCTGTGCTTAAAATGTCAACAGAAAATGGGTAATTAGAAGAAGTATCTGTGAATTGAGAATTTCCATTTCACTTACAATAAGTTTAAACCCAACAGTGGTCACTATAACCAAATCCAAAACAAACATAATAGTTAAATTTGAGAACAGCAGTGAGTAAGTCACAAAGGCTAACTTCCACTGAAAGATTTTATAATGCTAAGTTTGTTCTACATGGTAAATGTATGATTCTGAAAGGTTTAAGATCAGCACAGAGAATAATCTCCATTTGGAAAGAATACAGGAATTGAATGGAAAACCACAATGGTGGGAGTATTTGGCATTTTTCAAATATAGTACATGTACACTAGTAGTTGGCTTTCCCAAGTCTTTACTGACATTTAGACAGGAAGTAGTGGATTTAAATCACAAAAATTAAAAATTCTTATTGACTTTCATGGTTATGAAATGGAATACTATCTGTTTCTCCAAATTATTTATAAAATAATTTCAGTATTCAAGTGTTTTCAGTACAGAGTAGCCAAAATACCAAATGAACTCGGTCTTTTATTTTTACCTCCATATTCTTTAGCAAAACTAATGAAAACTAATCCAGCTAAATGCTCTCAGTTTTAAAGATACCTTTGGCTTAATACATATTTATTTAACTACAATTGATCAAAATATATTGATCATATACAAACAGTATGCTTGACATTTACGAAGTCAAGGTTTGCATACTTAGAAGAGAGAAATCTGAGGGTAGGAAATCATGTTATTTATGGGATGAGACACCTTCAGATAAGCTAGAAACTTCAAAGTGAGCCTAAATAAAATGATGTATGTGAGTAGAGGAAAAACACTAACATGGGAGGAAAAGTTACAAAAGATATTCAAGGTATAATAAGCAGATTCTTCTTTCTGAGCTAGAGAAGGTACCTAGTGAAAATATGAGATATACAAAGGTTGAGAAAGAATAGCCTTTATTGATGTTCTAACATCTTATCTGAAAAAAATGTCCATTTTTTAAATAGACATGTTAGGAGAGTGGATAAGTGTCCATGTTAGTAACCATAATAATAATAGAAAAAAATACATTGCAAAATGTATACAAGATGAAGTAAATTTAAATTAAAAATTTAAATGTGTATTTCTAATAGCCCAATATTTCTACTTGCCACACTTACATTAGGGAAGCACTCAACAAGTGCAAGAAAACATACACAAGAATGTCCAGGGCAGCAGTATTTGCAACAGCAAAAATAACATACATACCTAATGCCCACCAGTAGGAATACAGATAAGCTTTGGTTAAGCCATACTTTGGAATACTATGAGAATTTGTGTAGCTCTATGTATACTACTATGAAAACATTACTAAGATGTACTGTTAAATTTTAAAAAATCATAATAAAAATACAAACCATTATCCAACAATTTATTAAGCATTGATTATATGTTATTCACTATTTGGTTGTTTATTTCTCTACCACAGGAGCATTTTAAGGATTTTTAAACCAGAAAGAACTTATCATACTAATATTTGGGCTTAAAACCATACAGAAAATTCTTCTCAGCTTAGGATTTTTTCTTATTTTTTAGATTTCTTTACTTTCCGACTTTTCATTATACTCTTTGTGTGGCTGGGATGATGAAAATTCCTGGAGTCCTTTTCTCCATCTGAAGTACCTTTCATGCCCTATTCAGTAGAAATGATCTGCCAAAAATGTAGATAAAGAGATACATCTTTAATCTTACAAGCTGTCTTCTTGCAAAGGATCAGGAAAATGATTTTTCTTTTAACAGTTTTCAGCAGGCTTGACATCTGTCACAAAGGCTTAGGCTCTATTTTTATTTTTCCTATTGAAATCATGCTCTGACACCTGCCCCTTTGATACTTTTAGACTGATGCCGTGAAGAACTGAGTGTTTTTCAGTCAAAGAACCCACCATATTTCCTTTCTTTTTTGTTTGGTTCAAAAATAAGATTAAAAATAAAACTTATTTTCAATAGGATAGATGTGTAGAAATATCCAAATTAAATAAAAATACATTGTTATGCTATGAACAACATTTCCTTAAAAAGGATATAGCTGATCTTAACATATTCAGTCTTCTCAAAAAGTTTTAAATAACATATACAAAATTATCTTTTATATGTATCAGAACACCATTAGTGGTACTTAGCATAAAAAATAGGCATGTATATGTCAGTTGTTTCTCAGTAAAACCTAATGACAAATGCTATAGTAACCATACACACAGATGTAACAAAGGTGCAAGTATGTTTATGAATTTTAAAGTGGTACTTTCTACTATTTGAAAAAAAGTTATTGTTTTATGTGACATGGCAGGAAGTGTAAAGAGTTTGGGTGTTTGCATGAGGAAAAGTAAGACAGTATTAAAGGTCAAAGACATTAGCCTCACCTTCTCTTTACAAAATTGCCAAAAAAATATCCCCTAGTAAAGGCATCATTACATATGAGGCTGATATTTTGCCCTAAAAATAACAAAATAATGTGTTGGATAGGGACATCAGAAAAGTGATAGAGTAAGCAGCTCTAAACATTCACCTTCCACAAATATATATATATATATATATATATATATATATATATATATATATATATATATGGCAAAATCTGTCAGAATACTGTCAGAACTCTGAAAAACAAAGATTTACAGCAACACAGCAAATACTGAATCAAGAAAAGGCAACTTGAAAAGAGTAAGAAAGTTGTGGCTGTTTTCATTTTCACTTGCTCCACCTAATTCCCAGTGTGATAGCAGTCTTGAAATGGCAACAGACTGTGTTCCTAGTGTGGAACATGGATCCCTGGTTTTGGAGGGAGCATAAGATCTTATTTACAAATTACTGTAAATGTTTATAATAACCTGTCTGAGAGCTACCTGAAGGACTAATATAGGCACTCAACTTTGTTTTGCCTAACTTAGAACTCAGGCCAGAAGTGGTAGGCCTTGTTTAACAAATGATGGCAGGCAAACTTACAACCTCAGATGTTTAGGATTAAGATATACACTAGACAAACTAAGGACTGGGAGGAAAAGCTGGGGGAGATTCTTAGAGAAATCAGTATATTCAAAACAATTGAGTATTCAGGGACATTTAGAAAGCCACATGCATGCACAGGGCAATATATATGCTCAGAAAACAACTGAGAACAACATAAGTTTTACTCTGGGCTGATCCTTAGGTTCAAACCTACCTAAACAATGAAGGAATGTACCAGAATACAGCTAATATGCAAAGACTGGGAGATGAGTTTGTCTATTATTGTTTTACTTTCATTTTTTTTTTGATAATTTTATTGCTGTTTTTATGTTTTGTTTTGTTTCTTTTTAGCTCTTTCCTGTCAAGGAAATATCTGTGAAAACATTAGCTAAACCATGAGCTAAAGAACAGACTTCAATGACTACACATGACAAGAAATACTATCTTCACAAAAATAGTTCTTAAAAGTTACTATACAAATGGACTAAAACAGCTTTTCAAGATTCAAAAAATCCTCAATCTTGAGAATGGGGAACTTTATTTCTAGTATTACCACATTATAATATTTCAATGTACATTTTTCAAAAATAAAAAAAAATCATAAGGCATAGAAAGAGTCAAGGAAATATGGCCCATTCATAGCTATGAAATAAATTGATAAAAATCATCCATGAGGAAGCAAACATCAGATTCATTAAAAAATCCCTTTAAAACAACTATCTTAATTGTGTTTAAAGGACTAAAGGAAAGCCAAGACAAAGATCTAATAAAATCAGGAAAATTATGTAAAAACAAAATGAAAATATCAATAAAAGGATAGAAATTATAAAAAGAAACCAAACAAATTCTGGTGCTGAACAGTACAATAACTGAAATGAAAAATTTAGAAGGTGGGCTCACATCAGATTTCAACAGGCAGAAGAAATAATCAGTAAACGAAGATAGGACAATCTAATTTTTTGAGTCTGAGGAGAAGAAATAAAAAATAATAAGAAAAAGGAAACAGTCTATGACCTGTGAGACACCAATAAGCAGACCAACATATCCATTATGGAAGCCCTGGAAGAAAAACAGAGAGAGAAGAGACATGAACAATTTGTGAAAAAACATTTGCCAAACATGTCCCACCATTTGATGAAATATATAAATCTAAAAATATGAGAAGATCAATAAACTTCAAGTAGGATAAAGTCAGAGATCTATACCTGAACAAATTATAAGCAATTGGTTAAAAGCCATAACAAAGAGAGAATCTTGAAAGAAGGCAAAGAGAAGCAACTCATACTGTACAGAAAAAATTAACAGCCAATTTCTTATCAGAAACCATGGAGGTCAGAAGGCTGTAGGATAATACATTTAAAAGTACTGAGGGGCTCCAGGAAAATGGCTGAAGAGTAAGATGCAGAGATCACCTTCCTCCCCACAGATACATAAGAAATACATCTACACGTGGAACTGCTCCTATAGAACACCTACTGAGTGCTGGCAGAAGAACTCAGACCTCCCAAAGGCAAGAAACCCCCCATGTAACTGGATAGGGAAAAAGAAAAATCAAAAAAAAGAGACAAAATAATAGGGATGGGACCTGCACCAGTGGGAGGGAGCTGTGAAGGAGGAAAGGTTTGCACACACTAGGAAGCTCCTTCACGGGTGGAGAATGTGGGAGCTTCGGGGCCGCAGAGGAGAGTTCAGCTACAGAGGTGCAGAGGGCAAAGTGGAGAGATTCCCGCATGGAGGATCAGTGCCAACCAGCACTCACCAGACTGAGAGGCTTGTCTGCTCACCTGGGGTGGGTGGGGGCTGGGAGCTGAGGCTCGGGCTTTGGTTGGATCACAGGGAGAGGACTGGGGTTGGCGGCGTGAACACAGACTGAAGGGAATTAGTGTGCCATGGCTAGCCAGGAGGGAGTCCAGGAAAAAGTCTGGACGTGCCAAAGAGGCAAAAGATTTTTCTTGCCTCTTTTATTCCTGGTGCACGAGGAGAGGGGATTAAGCGTGCCGCTTAAAGGAGCTCCAGAGACGGGCATGAACTGCAGCTATCAGTACGGACCCCAGAGATGGGCATGAGAAGCTAAGGCTGCTGCTGTCACTACCAAGAAGCCTGTGTGTGAGCACAGGTCACTATCCACACCTCCCCTCCTGGGAGCCTGTGCAGCCTGCCACTGCCAGGGTCCCGTGATCCAGTGACAACTTCCCCATGAGAATGTATGACGTGCCTCAGTCTGGTGCAATGTCATGCCGGCTTCTGCTGCTTCAGGCTCGCCCTCCATCTGTACCCCTCCTTCCCCTTGGCCTGAGTGAGCCAGAGCCCCAAAATAAACTGCTCCTTTAACCCTGTCCCGTCTGAGCGAAGAACAGACGCCCTCAGGTGACCTACACGCAGAGGCGGGTTGAAATCCAAAGCTGAACCCCAGGAGGTGTGTGAACAAAGAGAAAGGGAAATCTCTCCCAGCAGCCTCAGAAGCAGTGGATCAAAGCTCCACAATCAACTTGATGTACCCTGCAAATGTGGAATATCTGAATAGACAATGAATCATCCCAAATTGAAGAGGTGGACTTTGGGAGCAAGATATATTATTTTTTTCCCCTTTTCCTCTTTTTGTGAGTGTGTATGTGTATGCTTCTGTGTGAGATTTTGTCTGTATAGCTTTGCTTTCACCATTTGTCCTAGGATTCTGTCCATCCGTTCTTTTTTTCCTTTTTTAATTTAAAATTTTTTTCATAATAATTATTTTATTTTTTTATTTTAATAACTTTATTTTATCTTCTCTTTCTCTCTTTCTTTCTTAGCTGTGTGAATGAAAGGCTCTTGGTGCTCCAGCCAGGAGTCAATGCTGTGCCTCTGAGGTGGGAAAGCCAACTTCAGGACACTGGTCCACAAGAGACCTCCCAGCTCAACGTAATATCAAACGGTGAAAATCTCCCAGAGATCTCCATTTCAACACCAAGACGCAGCTTCACTCAACGACCAGCAAGCTACAGTGCTGGACACCCTATGCCAAACAACTAGCAAGACAGGAACGCAGCCACATCCATTAGCAGAAAGGGTGCCTAAAATCATAATAAGGAAACAGACACCCCAAAGCACACCACCAGACATGGACCTGCCGACCAGAAAGACAAGATCCAGCCTCATCCACCAGAACACAGGCACCAGTCCCCTCCACCAGGAAGCCTACACAACCCACTGAACAAAACTTAGTCACTGGGGACAGACACCAAAAACAACAGAAACTACGAACCTGAAGACTGCAAAAAGGAGACCCCAAACACAGTGAGATAAGCAAAATGAGAAGACATAAAAACACACAGCAGATGAAGGAGCAAGGTAAAAACCCACCAGACCTAACAAATGAAGAGGAAATAGGAAGTCTACCTGAAAAAGAATTCAGAATAATCATAGTAAAGATGATCCAAAATCATGGAAATAGAAGAGAGAAAATGCAAGAAACATTTAACAAGGACCTAGAAGAACTAAAGAGGAAACAAGCAATGATGAACAACACAATAAATGAAATTAAAAATACTCTAGAAGGGATCAATAGCAGAATAACTGAGGCAGAAGAACGGATGAGAGACCTGGAAGATAAAATAGTGGAAATAACTACTGCATAGCAGAATAAAGAAAGAAGAATGAAAAGAACTGAGGACAGTCTCAGAGACCTCTGAGACAACACTAAATGCACCAACATTCGAGTTATAGGGGTCCCAGAAGAAGAAGAGAAAAAGAAAGGGTCTGAGAAAGTATTTGAATAGATAATAGTTGAAAACGTCCCTAATATGGGAAAGGAAATAGTTAATCAAGTTCAGGAAGCATAGAGGGTCCCATACAGGATAAATCGAAGGAGAAACATGCCAAAACATATTAATCAAATATAAAAAATTAAGTACAAAGAAAACTTATTAAAAGCAGCAAAGGAAAAACAACAACACACAGGGGAATCCCCATAAGGTTAACAGCTGATCTTTCAGCAGAAACTCTGCAAGCCAGAAGGGAGTGGCAGGACATATTTAAAGTGATGAAGAGGAAAAACCTACAACCAAGATTACTCTACCCAGCAAGGATCTCGTTCAGATTTGACGGAGAAATTAAAACCTTTAAAGATAAGCAAAAGCTGAGAGAGTTCAGCACCACCAAACCAGCTTTAAAACAAATGCTAAAGGAACTTCTCTAGGGAAGAGACACAAGAGAAGGAAAAGACGTATAATAACAAACCCAAAACAATTAAGAAAATGGGAACAAGAGCATACATAATGATAATTACCTTAAATGTAAATGGATTAAATGCTCCCACCAAAAGACACAGACTGGATGAATGCATACAAAAACAAGACCATTATATATGCTGTCTACAAGAGACCCACTTCAGACCTAGGGGCACATACAGAATGAAAGTGAGGGGATGGAAAAAGATATTCCATGCAAATGGAAATCAAAAGAAAGCTGGAGTGACATTTCTCATATCAGACAAAATAGACTTAAAAATAAAGACTATTACAAGAGACAAGGAAGGACACTACATAATTATCAATGGATGGATCCAAGAAGAAGATATAACAATTGTAAATATTTATGCACCCAACATAGGAGCACCTCAATACATAAGGCAAATACTACCAGTCATAAAAGGGGAAATCGACAGTAACACAATAATACGAGGGGACTTTAACGCTCCACTTTCACCAATGGAGAGATCATCCTAAATGAAAATAAATAAGGAAACACAAGCTTTAAATGATACATTAAACAAGATGGACTTAATTGATACTTATAGGACATTCCATCCAAAAACAATAGAATACACGTTTTTCTCAAGTGCTCATGGAACATTCTCCAGGATAGATCATATCTTGGGTCACAAATCTACCCTTGGTAAATTTAAGAAAATTGAAATCGTATGAAGTATCTTTTCCGACCACAGTGCTATGAGACTAGATATCAACTGTAGGAAAAGACCTGTAAAAAATACAAACACATGGAGGCTAAACAACACACTACTTAATAACCAAGAGATCGATGAAGAAATCAAAGAGGAAATCAAAAAATACCTAGAAACAAATGACAATGAAAACACGATGAACCAAAACCTATGGGAGGCAGCAAAAGCAGTTCTAAGAGGGAAGTTTATAGCAATACAATCGTACCTTAAGAAACAGGAACCATCTCAAATAAACAACCTAACCTTGCACCTAAAGCAGTTAGAGAAAGAAGAACAAAAACACCCCAAAGTTAGCAGAGGAAATAAATCATAAAGATCAGATCAGAAATAAATGAAAAAAAAATGAAGGAAACGATAGCAAAGATCAATAAAACTAAAAGCTGGTTCTTTGAGATGATAAACAAAATTGATCAACCATTAGCCAGACTCATCAAGAAAAAAAGGGAGAAGACTAAATGAATAGAATTAGAAATGAAAAAGCAAAAGTAACAACTGACACTGCAAAAATACAACGGATCATGAGAGATTCCTACCAGAAACTCTATGCGAGTAAAATGGACAAACTGGAAGAAATGGACAAATTCATAGAAATGCACAACCTGCTGAGACTGAACCAGGAAGAAATAGAAAATATTAACAGACCAATCACAAGCACTGAAATTGAAACTGTGATTCAATGTCTTCCAACAAACAAAAGCCCAGCACCAGATGGCTTCACAGGCGAATTATTTCAAACATTTAGAGAAGAGCTAACAACTATACTCTCAAACTCTTCCAAAATATAGCAGAGGGAGGAACACTCCCAAACTCATTCTACAAGGCTACCATCACCCTGATACCAAAACCAGACAAAGATGTCACAAAGAAAGAAAACTACAGGCCAATATCACTGATGAACATAGATGCAAAAATCTTCAACAAAATACTAGGATATAGAATCCAACAGCACATTAAAAGGATCATACACCATGATCAACTGGGGTTTATTCCAGGAATCTAAGAATTCCGCAATATGCACAAATCAATCAATGTGACATACCATATTAACAAATTGAAGGAGAAAAACCATATGATCATCTCAATAGATGCAGAGAAAGCTTTCGACAAAATTCAACACCCATTTACGATAAAAACCTGAAGAAAGTAGGCATAGAGGGAACTTACCTCAACATAATAAAGGCCATATATGACAAACCCACAGTCAAAATCGTTCTCAATGGTGAAAAACTGAAAACATTTCAACTAAGATCAGGAACAAGACATTGACCACTCTCACCGCTATTATTCAACATAGATTTGGAAGTTTTAGCCACAGCAATCAGAGAAAAAAAAAGAAATAAAAGGAATCCAACTTGGAGAAGAAGAAATAAAGCTGTCACTGTTTGCAGATGACATGATTCTATACATAGAGAATTCTAAAGATGCTACCAGAAAACTACAAGAGCTAATCCACTAATTTGGTAAAGTAGCAGGAAACAAAATTAATGCACAGAAATCTCTGGCATTCCTATACACTAGTGATGAAATTATGAATGTGAAATTAAGGAAACACTGCCATTTACCACTGCAACAAAAATAATAAAATATCTAGGAATAAACCTACCAAAGGAGACAAAGACCTGTATGCACAAAATTATAAGACACTGATGAAAGAAATTAAAGGTGATACAAATAGATGGAGAGATATACCATGTTCTTGGATTGGAAGAATCAACATTGTGAAAATGACTCTACTACCAAAGCAATCTACAGATTCAATGCAATCCATATCAAACTACCACTGGCATTTTTCATAGGACTAGAACAAAAAATTTGACAATTTGTATGGAAACACGAAAGACCATGAATAGCCAAAACAATCTTGAGAACGAAAAATGGAGCTGGAGGAATCAGGCTCCCTGACTTCAGACTATACTGCAAAGCTACAGCAATGGACAGTATGGTACTGGCACAAAAACAGAAATATAGATCAATGCAACAGGATAGAAAGCCCAGAGATAAACCCACACACATATGCTCACCTTATCTTTGATAAAGGAAGCAAGAATATACAGTGGAGAAAAGACAGCCTCTTCGATAAATGGGGCTGGGAAAACTGGACAGGTACATGTAAAAGTATGAATTTAGAACACTCCTTAACACCACACCCAAAAATAAACTCAAAATGGATTAAAGACCTAACTGTAAGGCTAGACACTATCAAACTCTTAGAGGAAAACATGGGCAGAACCCTCTATGTTATAAATCACAGCAAGATCCTTTGTGACCCATGTCCTACAGAAATGGAAATAAAAACAAAAATAAACAAATGGGTCCTAATGACACTTAAAAGCTTTTGCACAGCAAAGGAAACCATAAAGAGGGCCAAAAGACAACCCTCAGAATGGGAGGAAATATTTTCAAATCAAGCAACTGACAAATGATTAATTTCCAAAATTTACAAGCAGCTCATGCAGCTCAATAATAAAAAAACAAACAACCCAATACAAAAATGGATAGAAGACCTAAACAGACATTTCTCCAAGGAAGATTTACAGATTGCCAACAGACACATGAAGGAATGCTCAACATCATTAATGATTAGAGAAATGCAAATCAAAACTACAATGAGATATCATCTGACACTTGTCAGAATGGCCATCATCAAAAAATCTAGAAACAATAAATGCTGTAGAGGATGTGGAGAAAAGGGAATCCTCTTGCACTATTGGTGGGAATGTAAATTGATATAGCCACTATGGAGAACAGTATGGTGGTTCCTTAAAAAACTAAAAATAGAACTAGCATATGACCCAGCAATCGCGCTACTGGGCATATACCCTGAGAAAACCATAGTCCAAAAAGAGTCAAGTACCAAAATGTTCATTGAAGCTCTAGATACAATAGCCAGGATATGGAAGCAACCTAAGTGTCCATCAACAGATGAATGGATAAAGAAGATGTGGCACATATAAACAATGGAATATTACTCAGCCATAAAAAGAAACGAAATTGAGTTATTTGTAGTGAGGTGGATAGACCTAGAGTCTGTCATACAGAGTGAAGTCAGTCAGAAAGAGAAAAACAAATACCATATGCTAACACGTATATATGGAATCTAAGAAAAAAAAATGTCATGAAGAGACTAAGGGTAGGATGGGAATAAAACCGAGACCTACTAGGAGCATGGACTTGAGGATACAGGGAGGGGGAAGGATAAGCTGTGATGAAGTGAGAGAGTGGCATGGACATATGTACACCACCAAATGTAAAATAGATAGTTAGTGGGAAGCAGCCGCATAGCACAGGGAGATCAGCTCAGTGGTTAGTGACCACCTAGAAGGGTGGGATAGGGAGGGTGGGAGGGAGGGAGATGCAAGAGGGAAGAGTTATGGGAACATATGTATATATATAACTGATTCACTTTGTTATAAAGCAGAAACTAACACCATTTTAAGGCAATTATACTCCAATAAAGATGTTAAAAAAATAAAAAATAAAAAAATAAAGTACTGAAAGAAAAACTGTCAACTAATAATTGCATATCTGGCAAAACTGTCTTTCATAAATTAGGGATACATTTTTGACATTCCCAGACAAACAAAAGCTGAAGTAGTTCATTTCCATTTAGACAAGAACTTGGAAATGAACCCTTCCAGCTGAAATAAAATGACACTAGATAGTAACTTGAAGTTGTATAAAGAAATAAATCTCTCTGGTAAAGGCAAATACATGGTCAAGTATAAAAGTCAGTATTGTTATAATTTTGTTTTGTAATTGCATTTTTTGTTCTTACACGATTTAAAAAGCAAATGTATAAATATAATTATAAGTTTATGCTATTTGGGCATAAATATAAAAATGTAATTTGTGACAACAATAAGATGAGGGTGATGAAGCTGTAGAGGAACAGTTTCTGTATGTGATTGTAATTAAGTCTGTATACACAAAATTAGACTGTTATAAATTTAAGATATTCAATGTAATCCTCATGGTAATGATAAAGAAAACACCTAAAGAATATACACAGGGCTTTCCTGGTGGCACAGTGGTTGAGAATCCGCCTGCCAATGCAGGGGACATGGGTTTGTGCCCCGGTCCGGGAAGACCTCACATGTCACCGAGTGGCTGGGCCCATGAGCCATGGCTGCTGAGCCTGTGTGTCCGGAGCCTGTGCTCCGCAACGGGAGAGGCCACAACAGTGAGAGGCCCACGTACCACAAAAAAAAAAAAAAAAAAAAAAAAAAAAAAAAAAAAAAAAAAAAAGGAAATGGGATGAGAATCAAAACGATTCACTATATAAGTTAACTAAACACAGAGAAGGCAGTAATGGAGGGAATGAGGGATAAAAGTATATAAAGCATACAGAAACAAACAGCAAAGTGTCAAACATAAGTCCTTCATCATCAGAAATTACTCTGTGTAAATGCTTTAAACTCTCCAATCAAAAGGCAAAGATTGGCAGAATGGATTAGAAAAATAAGAGATAACTATATGCTGTCTAGAAGAGACTCACTTTAGATCGAAGACAAAAACAGTTTGAAAGTGAAAACAAGAAAAAATATATTCCATGCAAATAGTAACCAAAAGATAGCTGGGTGTCTATTAATATTAAACTTTAAGACAAAAACTGCTACAAGAGAAAGACATTATATATTAATAAAAAGTACAATTCATTAAGAAGATATAATAATTATAAATATATATTCACCAATATACGGAGTCCCAAATATATGAAACAAATATTGACAGAATTAAAGGGTAAAATAGACTTTGATAACCCACTTTCACATATATGATTCCATATGTAGAAAATCTTAAAGAATACACAAGAGAGCTACCAGAACTAATAAATGAATTCAGTAATTGAAGGATACAAGATTAACATATGTAAATCAGATGTGTTTCTAGTCACCAGGAATGAAGAATCCAAAAAGTACATTGAGAAAGCAATTTCACTTACAATAGCATCTAAGAGACTAAAGTACCTAGGAATAAATTTAACCAAAGAGGTAAAAGACTTGTACACTGAAACACTGCAGAAAACAAAACTAGACACATTGCTGAAGATCTAAAGGAAAGACATTCCATTTTCAGGGATTGGAAGACTTAAGATCATTAAGATGTCAATGCCATCCAAAGATTCAGCCCATCCCTTTCAAAATTCAAACAAAATTTTTTTGCAGAAATGCATCCTCAAATTTATACAGAATTTCAGGGGACCCCAAATAAATGAAATAATCCTGAAAGAGAGGAAAATTTTGGACACTCACTCTCCCTGATTTCAAAACTTACTATAAAACTACAGTAATTGAAAAAATTTGGTACTGATCTTGGATAGACATATAGATTGACTGAACAGAATTGAGAGTCTAGGAGTAAACTCATACCTCCATGGCTAACTGATTTTTGACATGGGTGCCTAATCCATTCAATAGGGAAATAACAGTCTCTTCAACAGATGGTGCTGGAACAACTGGATAGTCCCATGAAAAAGAATGAAGTTTGACTCCTACCTCACACTATTTACAAAAATTAACTAAAAATGGATCAGTGACCTAAATTTAAGGGCTAAAACCATTAAACTCAGAGAAAAACATGGGGGTTAATCTTCACGACCTTGGATTTTGCAATGGATTCTTAGATGTTACACTAGAAGCATGAGAAACACAAGAAAAACTAAAGTGGATTTCATCAAAATTAAAATTTATGCATGAGAGGACATGATTAAGAGAGTGAAAAGGCAACCTACGGAATGGGATAAAATATTTGTAAGTCTTATTTCCTATGAGAGTCTAATATCCAGGATATATTTAAAAACTCCTATGAGGGCTTCCCTGGTGGCGCAGTGGTTGAGAGTCCACCTGCCGATGCAGGGGACACAGGTTCGTGCCCTGGTCCGGGAAGATTCCACATGCTGCAGAGCGGCTGGGCCCGTGAACCATGGCCACTGAGCCTGTGCGTCCGGAGCCTGTGCTCCACAACAGTGAGAGGCCTGCGTACCGCAAAAAAAAAAACAAACCAAAAACCACCAAAAACCAAAAAAAACTCCTATGAAACAACAAAATTTTAAGTCATATTTCCTATGAGAGTCTAATATCCAGGATATATAAAAAAACTCCTATGAAACAACAAAAAGGCAAACAATCCAAATAAAAAGTGGTCAACAGGCTTAAATAGATATTTCTCCAAAGAAGATCTACAAATAGCCAATAAGCACATGAACAGACATCAACATCATTAGTCATTAGGGAAATGCAAATCAAAACTACTTTGAGGTAACATTTCACATTTATTAGGATAGATATAAAATGTTAAATGTAAATAACATGTGTTGGCAAAAACGTGGAGAAACTAGAATGTTTGTGCAGTGTTAGTGGGAATGAAAAATGTTACATCTGCTTTGGAAAAGTTTGGCAGTTCTTCAAAAAGCTAACGATAGAATTACCATATGCCCCAGCAATTGTAGTCCTACATATATAACCAAAATTATTCCAACAGGACTCAAACAGATACTTGTAAGTGAATGTTCATTGCAGCATTATTCAAAGTAACCGAAAGATGGAAATAACCCAAATGTCCATCAACAAGTGTATGGATAAACAAAATGTGGTATATACATACAATATAATATTATTTAGGCATAAAAATAATGAAGTTCCAATACATGCACAATTGGGATGAACCTCAAAAACATGCTAAGTGAAATAAGGCAAGCACAAAGGACAAATATTGTATGATTCCACTTATACAACATATCTAGAATAGATAAATTAATAGAAACAGAAAGCTTAGAGGTTTCCAGGGGCTGGGAGGGAGAAAAAGGGAATTATTACTTAATAATTACAGAGATTTTGTTTGGGGTGATGAAAGACTTGTGGAAATAAATTGTAGTGGTTGTTGCACAACAGCAAGACTGTAATTATGCCATTGAATTGTACACTTAAAGTGGTTAAATGGCAAATTTTATATCATACACATTTTAGCACAATAAAAATGTATTGAAAGACCTACCAAAAATTATATCATGATTTGTTTTTTATTTTACTTTTTAAAGTTATCTACACAGAATTGATTTTTTTTTTTTGGTGAACAGCTTTGTGTAATTTTCTATTACTATATAACAAATTACTACACACTTTTGTGGCTTAAAAATTACACACACTTATTATTATCTCACAATTCTTTTTATCTCTTTTCAAGGTCTTATAAGGCTGCACTCAAGGTGTTGGCCAGTGCTGGGGACTTATCTGAAGACTCATGTGGGGAAAGATCCACTTTCAAGCTTATGTGGATGTTGGCAGAATTTCAGTTCCTGCAGGTATATTGCACTGAGGGTCTTAGTTCCTAGCTGGTTATTGCCCAGAGACTACCTTCATTTTATCGCCACATGGCCCTCACCAACACATCAACTTAATTCAAAAGGCAGCAAGGGAGAGAACATGTTATCAGAATGGAGTTGTGATCTTATATAACCTAACCATGCAAATGACATCCCACATATTTGCTGTATGCTATTAATTAGAAGCAACTTACTAGGCCACTCACCATTCAAGAAAAAATGATTACACAGGGTTTAATTACCTGGGAGCTGAGATCATTGAAAACCATCTTAACAATTGCTTGTCATCAGTTCTACAAAATTTAACACGTATAGATTTGTGTAACTACTACAAGAAATGATACAGAGACATTCCATCACCTCCCCCACATTTCTGCATGTTCTCTTTTAATAGTCATAGCCAGCACCATACTTAACCACTGGTAACTACTGATCTGTCATCTATTACTAGAGTTCAGTCTTTTAAAAATGTCAAAATAGATATGGAATCATACAGTGCATAACTTTTTGAGACAGGCTTCTATAATTCACCTGCCTTTGAAATTAATCCAAAGTAGTGAATGTGTAAATAGCTTGTTCCTTTTACTTGCTGAGTAGTATTCCATTGCATGGATATAACACTATTTGTTAATCCATTCACCCACTGAAGCATGTATGGACAGTTTCCAGTTTTTGACTAAGTTTTTGAAGTAAGTCAGAAAGAGAAAAACAAATACTGTATGCTAAAACATATATATGGAATCTAAGAAAAAAATGTCATGTATAAATATGATATGAACATTTGTGTAAAGGTATTTGTGTGGTATAAATTCTCATTTTTCACACTTTTTTATTTTTTTGGTTTGGCCATACGAATTGCTTTGGACAACTGATGTTAACAGACACCATATGAACACAACCTTGAACTGTGCTCACTCATTTGGACTATATATTTTATGCTTCTGCATTTAAACAAAAAGAAGAACATGTCTCAGACAGTTCCTGGTCAAAGGAGGATGGGAGATTGTTGGAGCAGACCTGAACTTAACTTTCAGACTTTAGACAAATCTACCCTAAGTCATCCAAAACCCTGACTATCCAATCAGTTGACAGGAAAGCAAGAAATTAATGCAGATGATTGCATACCACTGAGTTTGCGGGGTGGTTTCTAATGTGGCATTATTGGGCCAATAACTGACTAATCCTATGAATAAATGGAAATTTTATTAATAAATATCATGCATAAAATGAAGCTTCTTTAAAATAAAATGTCTATTTCCATACATAAATACATAGGCATGAATGTACAATAACAACAGATGGAGTTGGATACAGATATGTTATAACGATAGTGAAATAGCTTGGTAAAATTTGAAAAGAACTACTATAAACAGTGTCATATACTTTTCCTTCAGTACTTATATCCTGAAAAGAAGATCAGTGTATTTGAAATTATGTAGAATATTTTTTATTAATATATGAGAGAGTTAAGTCATGGGCTGAGATAAGCTATAAACTGGTTTATCATCCATATTATGTCTTGTAGTCCATTTGAAAGTCCTGAGGCATAGTGCTTACTTGTGTAAGACAGTTTTAATGTGTACCAAGATGTTTAGCACCCTTGTTCCCTGATTATTTAATATAAGAAGAACTCACAACCATTCTGAAAAACAAAAACACTTCCACAAATTTTTAAAGTGTCTTTCTAGTGGACAGTAAAAACCACACATGAAAATCACTGATTTAAACGTACAGTAAGCCTGAGAACAACTCAGTCACTTGAAGGGAATCTGGGTATATCTACATCAAGAAATACTTACTATTATATAGGAAATATTTCTATGATTTAATAAAGGGGAAAACTCGAATTTCAAAATATTTGCAACCTGGAGTACAGAAGGTCCCCAAACTACAAAGTAGAAGACCCTCAGAGCTTCAGGTATACACCTGGCTGTTGCAAATATAAAAGAAAATGCAACAATGAATAACTTCATTGACCTAAATAAGAGGACAGCAAAGGAAAAAATAAAAATTAATTGGAAATGATCTTAATTAGCAGTTCAACTACATAGACCCACAAAACCCTTCTGTTACATTTATATATATCTCAAAGGGTAAGCTTCATAAAGAAGTGACTAAGTGTTCTCTGACACATATTTCAATTCCAGATTCATACTGATAATTGTACCATAAATCCAAATAACTATCTTAGCAAATGCTCTGATGTTAATTAAAGTACACTTAGTGGATATATCCCAACCCTCTGTAGTGTCGACAGAGCCACCTTCCCGTGCATTTAAAGCAAATTGGATAATACAACTTCACTGTAGTTTGTGACTTCAGATACATATGTGGTATGGTAAGGGAAGCAGGGCATTTCAGAAAATAAATATAGAAAAGGAAGAAAACTATAAAAATAGTTCTTAATTCAGTTAATTGTTTAGACTGATGAAATAACTCCTGGTTGAAGAGAAAATTATGCCTACAGATCATTATTCAAAGCGGCGAGAGGTCCCATTTAAATTTAATTCAGTCCAGGGAAGAGAGCCAGGAATAATACCCTTTGGAACAGGGTGGATGGTGACAGGTTATTTTAAGTGTATTTATTAACAGTCTTTTCCTCAATATTTCAGTACTTTTTTTTTTTTTTTTTTTTTTTTTTTACAAATTAACATCTCTAAATTAGACTGTCTTACAAATTGTGGTTTCTTAGATAAAATACAGTAGTGTGTCAATCTTCTCTAATTTGAATAGTCTATTTTAAGTATTCACTTAGGTAAAAATCTATTTTTTCCTGAAACATTCTTTACCTCCCTATAAGGATATTTGGCTTACTCAGGGTAGCATGAAATTGCACTGGAAGGAGTAGGGACACTTGGGACTCACACGAAAGTGTTCAACTGTTTTCCTCTTTACCCTTTGGCTTCCACATTAGTGCCTTTTCAGGTTCCTGTATTGCTTGTTGGCATCTGCTACTGAAATAAGTGTGAAAAGGCAAAGACACCTTTGTCTTTCAGTCGTATTCTCCATACAATCTATGGGGCAGTTAGTCCCTCATAAAGCCTCTGCAGCCTGGTACCTTTCCTTCTGCCATAGGGACTCTCCTGCATGGTGCTGGATCTCAGTTGTACTATCTTTCATTCTCTGGGGCTTTGGGGAACATATGCGTAAATTCCATGCTACCATGAGAATTAAGAGAGGTCAAGGAGGACAATTTCATGCCTTTTCACGGCTGATCTACTCTGTGCTGACAGTAGAATTCTCTGTTTATTCTATGCTTTATTGATATGGATCCATTTGGTACAGTTCTCTCTTCCGAGGGATATAAACTGAGAGCTAGTACAAAACCCTGTCCCCTCTTTTTTTTTACTTCTCCACAAACATATTCAACACCACCATTCTGGTTCCAAGAAACAAAGCAGAAAAGTGGTCTTAGTGAAAAAAAAAAAAAATCATTTCTGATCACTTCCAGGAAATAAAGAATCTACCAGAAACATATGAAGGTTTCTTTTACCTCTGTTTTGGATATATCCTACTATCAGAGATCAATGCCACATACAATTAAATCAAGTAATTAATAGTTTTTACTCTGAGTCCTTTCTCACCAAGGGACTTTTTGATAATTTCCTTTTCTGTAAAGTAACCTGCTCAGAAAACATCATACTCGAGCATAGTCACAGAACGAATTTCTTAGGTCCTATATTTATAATTTAGCTTAAAAATATGCAATATATGGTCTGTATATTTTCAGTCCTTTGTTGGTTTTGTTAGTATGAATCAGTATTCTGCAAGACTCTCAGAGACTCTAACAAGAAAGAATTTATGAAGCTACAAGGTTGGGATCAAAACAGACTATAATGACTTCCTGAAGATTATATGACTCTTTGAGGACATATCTGAGTAGCTATTCAGATTTCTGTAAATACCATCTCTCTACTTGCCTGCAAATTTTAGTCTTTTGCATCCAAATTCTCACAAATATTTCTTATCTCTACCACATAGTTTGCTTCAAATCCCCCATCTAAAATATACCTAAATAGAATTTAGGGTATGGATTAAAAGCCTTTACCATGTTAGACCAATTGTTAGAAAAAAAGTTCCCAAAGCATACTATTGTCCACAATAAGTAATAAAATTTTCATATCTTAAAAGTATTAAGAATGATTTTAAAAAGCAGGTTAATGAAAGATTAAGTTAGTGTAAGATAATTTATTTATAAAATTCAACCTTAAGATGTCAATATAAACTAAATACTGTGAGACAAATATGAGCTTGATACTTTGAGACAAATATTAGCTAAATTTAAGTCTTTTATCCAATGACCTGTAGGAATTTCCACAACTTCTGGAATTTTCAAGTCAATCCACAATTTCTGGATTTTTAAAGAAAATTCATTACTATTGTTACTTGAACATCCAGAATTTTAATCCATGGCCTCAATGAGATGTTATTATAGCCCGGAGATTATCTCCTCATGCTACTCTCTTTGCTCCATACCAACTCAGATGTTTTCTTTTTTTTTGATTTCCACTGGGTGATGGTGGTAGTGGGGAACTTATAAGGTATGTGTACAGAACAGGGTTTACTATAAGGTTGTGTAAACAGAGAAAATGTATATTGTAGAAAAACAAACTATAAAAAATTTAATATTATCCACCAATGCTTAAAATAACAATTCCTTAATCAACTTGACAGCTAATTAGGGTTAGATTAGATCATGAGGGTGAAATCTTCTTGATAGGATTAATGCCTCTATAAAATGTGAAAGAGATAGGAGATTCTGTCTCTTTCTCTCCTTCATTCCAACCCCTTGTCGCCCACCATGGAAGGGTACAGCAGTAAGGTATCCATCTGCAAACCAAGAAGGCTCTCACCACAAACTGAATCTTCCATGACCTTAATCTTGGATCTCCCAGCCTCCAGAAGTGTGAGAATGTTTTTTGTTTAAACCACCCAGTCTATGGTATTTTGTAATAGCAGCCTGAACTAAGACAATCATCTGTCTCCATACACTCCAATATTCTGGCATATTATGTAGACTTTGTGTGCTCTTTTCCACTCTTAGTATGTTCCCCATTCTTAGATGTTTTCCAAGTCATCTTCATTACTAATCCTGAGTAAGATATATTATACTTTTGACATTGTCCCCGAGGCTTAACCTGAAACCTATAAAGGGCACTTTTTTCCATAACCATCTAGGAAATTATAGTTTTGTGTCATATGCCAATAATGTAATCATCCAAATTATCGACATACAAGTTTTTTATTTCAAAATTTATTTTGATGTTATTGGTCTTTGGCCAATTTAGTTATACTGCAGGACATAATGGATCTATCCCAGAACTGTATTATAAAATAAACAAAGAAAAACTAGCAGAAAAGTAGAACAATTCATCAAAAAGTTGATGAATTTAAATATCCTGGAAAAGTGATTGTTTTCTAATTTATATTTTTGACAGTTACCCTTTTCTGTGTATGTACGGGATCAGTTGAAAGCCAGAATTACAGATGGATAATAGAAGTGATTAAGTTATCAATTGGATTAACTTAATAACCATGTTTTAAATAGGAATATATTAAGCAGTTTCATTCTTAAGGAAGAAAAAAATATAGTCTAAAACTAAAAAGTATTAAAAAATCAAAATTAAGTACAGCGAATTAATTTTGTATGTCTTTCCTTTTCCAATAAATTTTTTTTTCATCTGAATCAATCTTTCCATCTATCATCTATTTTTCATCTGAAAATATTTTTTCCCAAGTTAAAGAAAAGTAGTAGGGAATATCTTATCCAACATACATTTATAGACCACATATCAAGTCATAAAAGTTAATACATATGTTCACATAGGTACTCTTTGAATGAAATTATTTAAATACCTTTAAGAAATTGCATTTAGAGTATATACAAAAAGAAGCCTAAGTGTGAGGTCTCCTCTACTCTAAATGTATCATTCTCTTTGATCAGTAGATTCAACACTCTGATCCAGTTGAATAGTTGCCTGCTCCATTTCTCCATCAGTATCTGTACTGTCAACAATAGACACATCTTCTTAAAAGAGAATTATCCTTCAGGCAAACATTGTCAAGTGGCTACACTTTCCTTCTAGGAACTTATTTCTGTGCTTTGAAAAAATTTATATGTTTATTAATGAATTTTACAAAACAATTCTTACTTCAAAAATATTTTTATAACTATTGTCAAAAATATATTTCCTTTATCACATTTATATGTATATTTCTTATTTTAACACAAATAACCTGTCATTTAATATTTGAGACTTTTATTTGACCAATGAAAAATGGTTTCCCAAACAAATGTCACATAAATTGGCTATAGTTACATTTTTTTCTCTTTTAGTTCATCAGCTGAAAATTCTTCATATTGACTAATACCCATTTTCATGCATATACCATTGAAGAATTTAAAAAGCAACTTACACATAGTGACAAACTTAAAATGACTTCATTCTGAAACTGCCATTTTAAGGCAGTTTCTGTAGTGTGATTAAAAAACAGAATGTTGCAAGATTTGAGGTGCTTTGGCCTTTTCCATTTCTTAAAAATAGACTTTAGATTCCCTTTTGACTTTTAAGAACTGACCAAGATGATATTTTCCCAGAAAACTTTGTCTACTAAAAGGTCAAGAAAACTATGGTGATCCCTTAAGAAGTTGAATAGGAACTTAATTTTAAGAGCTGTTATTAAGAAAATGATATTATTTATCATTATTAAATGTTAAATAACATTAAAAATGTTATTAAGAAAATATGCACTATCTAAGATGGTGCATATTCCTCAATTTATAGGAATTGTTGAAACTGTTTGAGAGTTATTTGAATATTCTCCTCTTTTGCAAGAATAAAGAAAGTATCATTGAAACTGGGGTTTAAAAAATTCAAAACTAAATCATTTAAAATTTACTGTCAGGGTTTTAAATTCATATATTATACCAGACCATAATGGAGTTTAAATCTAGTTATCAAATCTTTAAAATTGCGATCCACCAATAATTTTAATCACTGAAAAACTTCAGACTGTGATCCATCTGATTCTCACTGTACAGTGCACAGTGCCTATGTTCTAATATCAAGCCATTTCATGAAAACGGTTCTATACCTCTCCTCTGTTATCTCCAACACATCAAAAGGTTCAACTGTGCATGTAGATTGCTAGGACATTTGGAAATTCGTGCTAATATTTCATTTCTTTATTAAAACTGTTGACAGAGAAACTAAAACTTGTTTTCTCTGAGGGTTCCCATCTACTTTCCTCTTTTTGTCTTCCTCTACTCTATGCCACTGTATAAACTCCAACTTTGTCTGACTCACATGTATTGATCATCTTTTAGTCACAGCTTAAGCATTACTTTTTTCCAAAATGGCATAAATGACCCCCAAACTATGTTTACACACTCTCACAGCATTACTATGTTTGCCTTATTTGGTATTTATCACACTTTAATTGTGCAATGGCCATTTTTCATGCTACATTTTAAGCTTTTGGAGGTCATGGACTATTTTTTTTTCAACTGCATCCTCAGGGTCTAGTTCAAAGTCTAGAATATAATAGAATATATAATAACCTGAAAATGGTTTGTTGACTAAGGAAATTGCCTATGCTTTTCTTTGCTGGCCAGGACAGGATCTTCAGGCTCCTTTAGGCTCCCTTCTTCTGACAGTTCCCTAAACACTTGTTTTATTTTTTTTCCTCTCTGCTTCTCCTGATGCTCCAAATTATTCTCTTTTTCTTAGTTCTCATGTTCTATGCAGACTATTACATGATGGAATTTACCAGTGCCCTCCCTGTCTTAGTCCATCTTTTCTTCTCCCTCTGTATTTTATTCCTAGATGACTCATTCCTAATTTTACCACAATTACTACCCATAGGTCCAAAACTCTCACTATACAAGAACAAATGTTTGTATTTGCAGCCTCATGTATGTCTTGCAAGAAATTAAAAATACAAAAGGTCAAAACTGATGTTATGATGTCTTTCTCAAATCTACTTATCATGTTCTTTAGCTTATTAGATGATAGTTCCATTACTTTAATTTTATGATCTAGAAAAATAATCCCATGTATCTTTTAAATTTCACCCTTTGATATTTTTTGGCATCATTTTCTTCATTCCCACTGACTTCAAACTAGAATGGACCATCACATCATCCTTATAACCATTTCCTGCCATATTCATTCTTGATATAAATAGAGTGAGGTTTGAAAGAATGGATCTGTGTGTTGGAATTTTAAAGAGAAATGGTTTGTTAGTAGTTCAAGATAAAAATATCAAGCAAGTGATACTCAAGAAGAAAATGGTCCAAACAATCATCAAAGTTTATTGAAGGCATACGTCTAAAAAGAAGACAGACATTTTAGGGCAAAAGATTAAGGGATTAAAACAAGTAAAGAATAGTGCTTGTAACTGAGTAAATATACCATTGGTCCTCTGCCTCAGGCCCTGTGATGGGGAGGGGAGAGTGAGAAGTTATTATGAGAGTTCTTTTTATCCATATAGGATTCCAATTCAAGATGGCAAACTGAGCATATAAAGTTTTATCTTTTTTCTATTAAAATCCCATATAAATAATAAGATAAACACAAAATTAAATCTACAATAGTCTAGTTAGAATGTTACTATTAAAAAGTATCATTTTAAACAAATTTTAGGAATATGAACAGTGGATGTGAGTGTATAGGTGGATGAAACAAAGCAAGATAACTGAAATGAATTTGGAGTATGTCTTTTCAGAATCCTGGAGAGGGTTGGAGTCAACAGATACAAAGAGAAGTGAAAAGTAAGGCAGCAGATTGAGTGATTAACTGAAGATGCATGCAGAAACAATTTTATCTTTACCCCACTCCTTCCCAGCATAGCAGTTTTCTTTTTGATCTCTAGGCAAAAGTCTCTGAGGAAACTGAGCAAACTACTTCTGGGGTGCAAGGATTTTAGTGAGAGTACTGCAGAGTAAAAGCTCTCTCTGCTTTTACATCTTGGAGGGCCCAGTTCTCCCCATGGGCACCTCCCCATAGAACCTGAAATGAAACTTGCTGAGGAAAATACTCTACAGATGGGTATTAAACTTCTAGCTAGTTACTAATTCAAAAATTGTTGTAGGATATAATAGCAAAGGAGACTCTTGCCTACTGCTATTTTAACAAGCCTATTCTTTCCATTTTAAGTATAATGCCCAAAACAAGTATCAACAGATACACAAAAAATACAATATTAAAGAGAAAATACCAAAATGACCAGTGAAAATTCAATTGAGGAGAATTTTTATAAAACTAATTAATATCCACAAACAATATTTTTAAAGATGAAATCTGTTAACAAAATAATGACACTCTGAAGAAGAGGAATAGAATAAGAACTATCTGACATTAGTAATGTCATTTTTAATATAAAGTGTTGACTAAAATGGTTAAGGGTTGACTTAAAGAGTCTAGAAAATAGCAAACAAGCAAATAAGTGGGAAATACAAGGGAAGAATAAATGCTATAGGGGGATCTACCTAATAGTTCAGCAAAGAAAAACAGATAATATGGGAGATGGAAGTTATTAATGAAACAGTTTTTTTAAAAAGTCCTTTTGAACCAACGAAGTAAAAAAGAAAAAGAAAACTTAAAAGTCAAACAATCTACCGAATAGCAAGAATTAACAAAAATAAAACTACCTGTGGGGCTTCCCTGGTGGTGCAGTGGTTGGGAGTCCACCTGCCGATGCAGGGGACATGGGTTCATGTCCCGGTCCAGGAGGATCCCACATGCCGCGGAGCAGCTGGGCCGGTGAGCCATGGCCGCTGAGCCTGCACGTCCGGAGCCTGTGTTCTGCAACAGGAGAGGTCACAACAGTGAGAGGCCTGCATACCACAAAACCAAAAAACAAACAAAAGAAAACTACCTGTGGCATTGCAGAACACCAAGGATAAAACAGACAATGCTAAAAGATCAAAAGTGAAATTAATCAAGACAAAAAAGGAGGATATACTAGAAAAGAATGAGACTCAGATTAGAATCAGTCTTCTCATATACAAATTATTTTCTATCTAGAATTCTAAAATGTAAATTATATATATATATACAATCTCACCCTTGAGAGATAATACATATGTGTATGTGTGTGTGTGTGTATATATATGTATATACACACACACACACACACACATACACATATACATACACATTAATAAACAAAGGAGCAAATAAAAGATGCAACCAAGAAAAAGGGAAATAGAAGAACTGGAAAACAGTAGATCTAACATGCAATTATAGTATAGGAAAACGAAATGCCGAGCTTAGTGTTTTGAAGCAAGTCTTCTTCTGCAAGTCTGCTCCAAACTGGAGCAGAAAGCAAGAAGTGTCCAAAAGGAGGATCACGTTGGTGAGAATATGAATATTATGATTTAAAGGATAAGACTGATGATGCAGATAAACTTGAGGATATGACCAAGGTATCTTCTATCAATAGCAATAAAACAGAGTAACAAAAACATTTTTAAAAGACTTAGAAATAAGATTTAAAAATGTACAAAAGAATCGTGACCAAACAGGAAGAAAATTAAAATGTGTTATGGTTTTTCACAATTGATAGAATGTAAAAGAGGCTAATCCATATAACACTGAACATCCTCTTAATGCTTTCAATCAGAATATTGACACTGGGGTTGGGAACAATATTTACATAACAATAATCATATAATTATTTTCATTTTAAATCAATGTATAGGAAAACATCATTTTGTTTTTAATTATGGCTTCTGTGCTGGCATTCAGCAACAGTAATGACAGAAACATAGACAAAGTTATTTATGTCTATGAAAGTATTTTTATTAAAAGATGAAAATCAAAAGGGTATGAATTATCTACATGTACACAGGAAATTACACAAAGCTAGGCAAGGCAATGTGCATACTCTCAGTTGGAGGTACAAGGTTACATGGCCCTTGGAACCACTTAAGAGACCACAGATGACAGTTACCATCTGGTTTCATCAAGTACATTGAAAAGCTCTGCTTTGCCATTCTCAGGTTTTCTTTTTCTACCCGTCTGGCCCATCCTGATGGTATGCTGAGCTTGTCTGCTTAAATGGCAGGTAACTAATTCAAACCAAACTCAGCACGTTTGGGAATGCCTAGATTGAGACCGGCTGAATAAAAATGCATCCTAGGCATCCCTAGCTTTTAGTAAGACCAACCTAGAGAGCTGAATACATATATTGTTAATATTATCAGTGTTAAAATAATAATGCAGTTAGCTGAAACTGTGAAACAGAAGTGGGGAATAGATGGGGGAAGAGAAATCAAGGATGATAATAACCATATATCATAGATGAGAGGGTCAAGAGTATCTAGCAGAATAAATAAATAAATAAATAAATAAAGCTAGCAGAATAAAACATAAAACTTGAAATATATTATGAAATGTTAAAAAAGAATTTAAAATAACAGGACAATATAACCTTCAAAATATGGAGAGAGAGAAAGTTATATAGGAGAAATATGCAGCTATCCCACTGTTTCATAGGATATATTTTATATAAATAAAAATATATATTTTATATAAATATATATACTTATACATATATTAAAAACATACATAATATATATAAATAAAATATTTATAATATATATTTATAATATATAAATATATAATATATTTATATATTTTTTATATAAATAAAAATATATATTTATATTTTCAAATATAAATAATATTTATAGTTAACAAATATCAAGAAAGAGATTCATAAACATTATTTAGAGCTATGCAAGGAGACTCACTGGGAAAAGAGTGAATTTAGGAATGTCGGTGTAATTGATCCCTATTTTAAGTTTAAGTTACCGTGGGTAGATTTTTTTAGTTTTTTACCATGTTATATCTCTTAGTTACTTTCTTCCATAATGCTGTATAACAAAGACCTGCAAAATCAGTGGCATGAAAACAATAAGCACTTATTTCTTGTTAACATAGCTGCAGTTTAACTAATGTGACTCGACCTTGGGCTCTGCTGAGCTAAATGTGTCTCACTGTGGAGGCCAAATTGTAGTCAGAAACTACTCATGGCTTTCTTCTTATTGAGATGACAGAAGCTCAAGGGAACAATGCCAGTCATATAAGCACATCATAAATCTCTACAAACATCATGCCCACAAACATTCCTTTGGCCCGAGCAAGACAAATAACCTAGGCCCCTGTCAAGCAACTGGGCAGTACATTCCACTATGAGATTTTGACAATGATGGGTACATTGTAATTTCATACAGGGGAGTGAAGAAGGATCAATAAATTAAATTTACCATACATGTCCATAAATTACTTTGAAGAAAAGAATACTTGTTAAAATTTAAGTTTAAATAAATATAAAGAAAAACACCTTGTCATGTCCTTACTCTGACTAAAACCTTTCAATGCCTTCTATCTTCATCTGAATAAAAAACTCCAAAATAATTAAAATATCCTGAAAGACATTGCATGAAGTATTTTTTATATATCTAATCTCATTTGGGAAGACTCAGCCTTATTCATTAATCATATTGGACTGCTCTTTAGTCTTTCTTTACATGTATGCTCCTTTATTCTGCCTGGCTTGCTACCCAGACATGCCTTAGGTTAGTTAATTTTTAGCCATTCTTTGAGTACTGCTTGGGTCTTAGATTAATGATTTGTTGTGATGGCTGTTTGTTTTACTTTTGCTCTATACTTCTCATATGAAATGATCAACTATTGTGAAATTATTTGTTCAGGGACTTTTCTTCCCTGTTAAGCTACTGGGTACATAAGGAAATGACCTTTCCTGGACAACACATCACCAGGATATAATATACTGCCTGGCACATATTTATAGAATGAATAGCCTATCAGGATTTTCAGTATACAAAATTCATCCATTTCTACTTGGACACATTCCATGAAAAAGTGGAAGATTTAAAAAAATTTCCTCACAAATGTTTTATTTAACCAGATAGTACTATCTATGTTTAATCTATGTTATATTGGTTGAAATTAATATTTTTAATTCATGCATTAGCAGAACACTTATTAACTATTAACTACATCTACCTTGTAAATTACTGTATAAGACTTGTCAAAATGCTGACTTTAGAAAGATGTCAATGTATATAGAGTTAATAAAATAGTGTTGATGTACTGAACTGATTAAAAAACAGTAATTGCATTTAGCATACCTGTTTATCTGTAACTCTTATACAAACAAATTAAATATGGTAGGTGCTCTTGTGTGCTGTTACTTCCCTCCATACAAGTCAACACAAAAAGTTAATGGACCTAGAGATTATCATACTAAGTGAAGTCAGTTAGACAGAGAAAGACAAATATATGTGAAATCTAAAATATGATACAAATGAACCTATTTAAAAACAGAAGCAGATTCACAGACATAGAAAACAAACTTATGCTTACCAAAGGGGAAAGGGGAGCAGGGAGGGATAAATTAGGAGTTTAGGATTAGAGGACACAAACAACTATATATACAATAGATAAACAACAAGGTCCTTCTGTATAGCACAGGGAACTATATTCAATACCTTGTTATAAACTGTAATGGAAAAGAATATGAAAAAGAATACACACACACACATATATAACTGAATAACTTTACTGTACACCAGAAACTAACACAACATCGTAAATCAAACATACTTCAAAAAAAAAAAGTCAAAATGAATTGATTCCATACCCCACCTCCCCACACACTTCACTATAACATATTCCTAAATTATAGTTATGCAATATACAATTTATTTTTTACCTTAAACATTATTATAAAACTAAACTAAGAGTTCAGTTTCTTTTCTTTTTCTCATCTGTTTAACAAAGATTTATTGAGAAGCTTTGTCAAACATTTGTGATTGGGGGTATAGTATTAAACAAAATGGACAAAGTTCCTACCCACAGAGAACTCTTATTCTAGTAGGGGAAAGAGAGAGAAAAACAACTTTATTTGAAACATGCTTATCCATGCACTGAATTGGTCAGTGGAACAGTTATTCTTTCATACAATCTTTGATAGGAAGAATCAAAGAAAACAATCTTTGATAGGAAGGCTTTTTTGAGATGATATTCAAGTGAAGATTCTGAAGATAGGAGTGAGTTACATGAATAACTGGGGGAGCAGCACTGTAAAAATGATATAGAAACCACCTTATGAGAAACTTTGTGAATGCAACTGAGATATTCATGAAAGAAAGTTATTAAAATTTGAATTAAAATGACCAAAAGTATTAATATACTCATACCAGAATGTTATTGGATAAATAACATTTTTTTTTCTATTTTATGAGATTGTAAAAGACTCATAACTGTTGAAGAGTATTTACTGGAATATGAAACATCTGTCATGTGATCCTCTCGTGTCTTATTTGGTAAGCAATAAAGAAGAGAATGATTTTTGAAAGCTACTTGAAGTTGCTAATAACTAATTAAAATTCCAGAGAAAAACAGCTCTTATTTTAAACACAGAACCACTAGAGTATTAGGTACTTGAAATTGAGTAAATATGAAAACACTACACACTGAAATCTAAACAAACCAGAAGCCTTATTACAGCTGCTATTATCCCTGACATTCTGCCACTGACTATACAACTATTCAATTTTTATCTTTACAATATCTATGTGCACTTCTGAAGATGGCCAAGTAATTTGGTGATTTACATCATTTTCATTTATATTTAATTGGTTTTTACCATTGTATGAGAGAATAACTGTTCCACTGACCAGTTCAGTGCATGGAAAGCATGTTTCAGATGAAGTGATTGGAGATTCAAGACTAAAGAGAGAGAATAAAAGAGAGTGAGGCATATTTATGAGAAAGAGATTAAGGAAAGCAGAGAATTAAAAATTGAGTAGCTTCACATACACATAATGTGAATGAATACAAAGAGCCTATTTGGAGCAAAGAAATTCTATTAGAGATTTTCTGACTTTAAAGTGTGATTGAAATGCAATTAGGCAACTAATAGAACAAATGAAGAAAGAGAAAAATAAGGAGTTAAGAGCAGTATCTTAAAGATAATTAAGATATAATGACCATAGGGTATTTCTTGTTTAGGATGATGGACATAACATGTTCACCTACATTCCATTACAAACACACCATTAAGATGATGAAAATTTAATAAAAAGGTAAAAGTTGAAAGAAAACAAGAACTGAAAGGGTCTATCAGTGAATGAACTATTTCAAAAGAAATTCGTAAGATAAAAGGCATATACAAGACTATGACGGTAAAATTTGAGACAGAGGTAAGGATGTCAAAATCTTTGTGAAAAGCAGGAGCTCATTTGCTCTGCAGAATCCACAGGAGCCCAGGTACTAAGAAACTGTAAGCCTCACAGATGGCAGTAGTGAGATATAAGTCTGCAATTGCAATTAAAAATCTGTGAATGGAACATCCCCCACACCCTCCCCCAACACACCACAATCACACACACATAACATCATGAGATAAGTGCCCACTCACTCACTCATTTTTACAGGTTCATTTTTACAGAAGGAGAATAAACCCTCTGAGGTGAAACTGTGTAGATAATGTGTGAGGGCATTAGTTACCCAGAGCACATATCTCCCAATTTATCTATTTATAGGCTCCAAAACAAATATTTACATTTTCAATTATAAAAAATCAGATGCCTAATTACAATTAAGTGTACTCTTTCATTGTAAATTATATGGCAATCAAGAATCACAAGACACCTGAGGAAAGCTTGCAAAATGAAGGGGGAAAAACAACACATAGAAGAAAGTGTTCCTTAAATATGTCACTTATTCAAAGAACATGGAAACAAATACAATTTCTGATTATCAAATAAGACTTTTAATTTGTTTTGATATTGTATGCACTAAATAAGTTTCTAGGGAAAGGAAATTCCAACACAAGAAACGGTCTTGGGAAATTAAAAAAAAACAAATTCAAAAAATAGTGCTGGAGGGCTTCCCTGGTGGCGCAGTGGTTGAGAGTCTGCCTGCTGATGCAGGGGACACAGATTCGTGCCCCGGCCCGGGAAGATCCCACATGCCGCGGAGCGGCTGGGCCCGTGAGCCATGGTTGCTGGGCCTGCGCGTCCGGAGCCTGTGCTCTGCAACTGGAGAGGCCACAACAGTGAGAGGCCCGCGTACCGCAAAAAAATAAAAAATTAAAAAAAAAAAAATAGTGTTGGAACTACTGGACATTTACATGCAAAAATCATAAACAAAAACAACAAGAAAAAAGGAAATGAATCTAGACCCAGATCTTACAACCTTCACAAAAATTAACTCAAAGTAGATGACAGTTCTAAATGTAAAATGCAAATTTAAAAACACCTAGAGGGCTTCTCTGGTGGCGCAGTGGTTGAGAGTCCACCTGCCGATGCAGGGGACATTGGTTCGTGACCAGGTCCAGGAAAATCCCACATGCCACGAAGGGGCTAGGCCTGTGAACCATGGCCGTTGAGCCTGCGTGTCTGGAGCCTGTGCTCTGCAACGGGAGAGGCCACAACAGTGAGAGGCCTGTGTACTGCAAAAAAAAAAAAAAAAAAAAAAAAAAAGGCCTAGAAAATAACATAAGGGAAATCCAGATGACTTTGACCATGGCAGTGACTTTTTTATATATGACACCAAAAACACAATCCATGAAAGAAATAATTGATCAGCTGGACTTGATTAAAATAGAAAATTTCTGCTCTGTGTCCAGAGAATTAGAAGGCAAACTACAAAGTTGAAGAAAGTATGAAAGATACATCTGTGAAAAATGCCATTGGAATTTTGATAGGAATTGAATTAAATCTATAGATGGCTTTTGGGTAGTATGGATATATTAATATTCATTCTTCCAATCTGTGCACATTGGATAACTTTCCACTTGTTTGTGTCTTCTTCAATTATTTCATGAAAGTCTTAGTTTTCATTGCACAGATCTTTGACTTTCTTGGTTAAATTTATTCCTAAGTAATTTATTGTCTTGTGAATGGGATAGTTTTATTTCTTTTTTAGCTTTTTTGTTGTTAGTGTATAGAAACATCACTGATTTCTGTATGTTGATTTAATATCCTGCAGCTTTATTAAATTTGTTGATTAGTTCCTATAGTTTTTTCGGGTTGAGACTTTAGGATTTTCTATGTATCAGATCATATCACCTGAAAATAATGACAGTTTTACTTCTTCCTTTCCAATTTTGATATCTTTTATTTCTTTGTCTTGTCTACTTGCTCTAGCTAAGGTTTCTAGTACTATGCTGCATAAGAGTAGTGACAATAGGGAACTTTGTCTTATTCCTGATCTTGGAGGAAAAGCTTTCAAGCTTTCACCATTGGGAATGATGTTAGCTGTGGATTTCTTATATATAGCTTTTAAAATGTTGAGGTATGTTCCTTCTATGCCCAATTTGTTGAAGGTTTTTATCCGGAAAGGATGTTGTATTTTGTCAAATACTTCTTTTGCATCCATTGAGATGATCATATGAATTTTATCTTTCATTCTATTAATGTGATGCATCATATTTATTGATTTGCATATGTTGAAACATCCTTGCAACCTAGTGATAAATTCCACCTGGTCATGTTGTATGATCTTATTAATGAGTTGTCCAATTCATTTTGATAACATTTGTTAGAGAATTTTTGCATCTATATTCATGAGAGATATTGGTCTATAGTTTTCTTTTTTCACAGAAATAGAAAAAAAATCCTAAAATTTATATGTCCAAGCAATTCCAAGAAAGAAGAATAAAGCTGAAGGCATTACATTTCTTAATTTCAAACTATACTACAAAACTACAGTAATTAAAATGGCATGATAATTGCATAAAAATGGACCTGTAGACTGATGGAACAAAATACAGACCCCAGAAATAAACCACGATGTATATGTTTCATATCTATCTATCTTTCTATATGGCTATATATATATATATGCCAATATATAATGGACTATATATATATATATATATATATATATATATATATACACACACACACACACACATCCCAATATACAATGAACTACTATTCAGCTATGAGAAAGAAGGAAATCCTATTTGCAACACTGTGGATGGACGTGAGGGCATTATGCTAAGCGATATAAGTCACATAGAGAACGACATACTGTGCATCACTTATACATGGAATCTTAAAAAGCTGAACTCAAAGAAGCAGAGTGTAGAATGGTGATTACCAGTGCTGGGGTGTGGGGGAATTGGGGAGGTGTTGTTATGGGGTACAAACTTATAACTGGTACATAAAAAAGTTCCAGAGACATTATGCAGAGCATAGTGATTACAGTCAACAATACTGGATTAAAAACTTCACAGCTGCTGAGAGACTTGATCTTTTTTTTACCACACAAAAAATGATAATTATGTGATGTGATAGAGGTGTTAGCTACATTGGTAATCGTATTGCAATATATAAATGTATCAAATCAACACATCGTAAACCTTAAACCTATGCAATGCCTTATGCCAATTATATATCAATTAAAGATAAATCTGACAAAGAACTATTATTTTAAATATAAAAGAACACTTAGAACTCAAAAATAAAAAAACAATCTGATAAAAATTAGGCCAAACACCTTAACAGACAACTTACCAAAGAAGATATACAGATAGCAAATAAGCAGAGAGAATATGTTCTACATCATATTTCATCAGGGAAATTCTAATTAAAACAACAATGAGATATCACTACAAAACCTATTAGAATGACCAAAACCCAGAACACTGACAACACCAAGTGCTGACGAGGTGTAAAGTGGTGGGAATGCAAAATGGTACAGCCACTTTGGAAGATAGTTTGGTGGTTTCTCACAAAACTTACCATATAACAATGCAAATGCAAAACTTGGTATTCACCCAAGGGAGTTGAACACTTATGTCCTCACGTAAACCTGAACATGGATGCATATCACAGCATTATTCATAATTGCCAAAATTTGAAAGCAAACAAGATGTCCTTCAGTAAGTGAATGAACTGTGACACATTCAGAAGATGGAATACTATTCACTGCTAAAAATAAATGAGCGAAATCAATTCATAAAGACATGCAGTTACCTTAAATGCATATTACTGAGTGAAAAAAGCCAACATTTTAGGTATATATAAAATTTACTGTGTAGTTAAAAGAGTTTAAGACCAGAAGAATAATTTTGCAATATATACAAATGTTGGATCACTATGTTATACATCTGAAACTAATGTTATTGGTCAATTTTATCACAAAAAAATTCAGGAAGAATAAAAACTTCTCCTTTTGCACTTTTTATACATGCATTAATTAAAATTTGAACAAATTTAAGAAATATATTAAAAATGTTTCAGGAAAGATTGAATGTATCAATAGCTAAGAGATCCAAACTCAACTGGTTATGTAAACAACTTTGCATTTACCTATATTATTTGCATACAGACTTTGTAATTAAATTTGAAATTCTAACCTTAGTTGAGCTAATGTTAGCATTTTAGAAAAATTTTGGCTCAACTGAATTAATCAAAAAGTAGGTACACAGTTTCAACTTGGTTGAGACCAAATGATTGACTTTATGTGGAACTCAATCAAACCCTCTAAAATAATTTATCTTCAATAATCTTTTATAGTATTATTTAATCCATACACTAAATAACAGTTAAAAAAAAAACAAAAAAAAATTTTTTTAAAAAAATCACAAAGCATTTACATATGGTGGGGAAAAGCAGTAAAGCATCCACCTGAGTAAAGTATTTTATTTCAAGAAAAAATATATTATAAGTGAATCATGTTTTGAAAATGTGTCAAATATATTTTGAAGTATTGTTATATTACTTTCTGAGTTCTAGGTCAAAACAGGTATCTGACTCTTTTAGATTCGTTTTGTTATAAAACAGAAATATAGAACAATGGAACAGGATAGAAAACCCAGAGATAAACCCATGCACATAAGGTCACCTTATCTTTGATAAAGGAGGCAAGAATATACAATGGAGAAAAGACAGCCTCTTCAATAAGTGGGGCTTGGAAAACTGGACAGCTACATGTAAAAGAATGAAATTAGAACACTCCATAACACCATACACAAAAATAAACTCAAAATGGATTAAAGACCTAAATGTAAGGTCAGACACTATAAAACTCTTACAGGAAAACAGGCAGAACACTCTATGACATAAATCACAGCAAGATCCTTTTTGACTCACCTCCTACAGAAAGGGAAATATAAACAAAAATAAACAAATGGGACCTAATGAAACTTAAAAGCTTTTGCACAGCAAAGGAAACCATAAAAAAGATGAAAAGACAACCCTCAGAATGGGAGAAAAAATTTGCAAATGAAGCAACTGACAAGGATTAATCTCTAAAATATACAAGCAGCGTATGCAGCTCAATAGCAAAAAAACAAACAATCCAATCCAAAAATGGGCAGAAGACCTAAATAGACAGTTCTCCAAAGAAGATATATAGGATGGCAACAAACACATGAAAGGGTGCTCAACATCACTAATTATTAGAGAAATGCAAATCTAAACTACCATCAGGTATCACCTCACACCGGTAAGAATGGCCATCATCAAAAATCTACACACAATAGATGCTGGAGAGGGTCTGGAGAAAAGGGAACTCTCCTGCACTATTGGTGGGAATGTAAATTGATACAGGAGAACAGTATGGAGGTTCCTTAAAAACTAGAAATAGAATTACCATATGATCCAGCAACCCCACTACTGGGTATATACCCTGAGAAAACCATTATTCAAAAAGAGTCATGTACCAAAATGTTCACTGCAGCACTATTTACAATAGCCAGGACATGGAAGCAACCTAAGTGTCCATAAACAGATGAATGGATAAAGAAGATGTGGCACATATATACAATGGAATATTACTCAGCCATAAAAGGAAACGAAATAGAGTTATTTGTAGTGAGGTGGATGGACCTAGAGTCTGTCATACAGAGTGAAGTAAGTCAGAAAGAGAAAAACAAATACTGTATGCTAACACATATATATGGAATCTAAGAAAAAAAATGTCATGAAGAACCTAGGGGTAAGACGGGAATAAAGACACAGACCTACTAGAGAATGGACTTGAGGATATGGGGAGGGGGAAGGGTGAGCTGTGACAAAGTGAGAGGGTGGCATGGACATATATTCACTACCAAATGTAAAATAGATAGCTAGTGGGAAGCAGCCACATAACACAGGGAGATCAGTTAGGTGGTTTGTGACCACCTAGAGGGGATAGGGAGGGTAGGAGGGAGGGAGATGCAAGAGGGAAGAGTTATGAGAACATATGTATATGTATAACTGATTCACTTTGTTGTAAAGCAGAAACGAACACACCATTGTAAAGCAATTATACTCCAATAAAGATGTTAAAAAATAAAAAACTAAAAACTAAAAATAGAACTACCATTTGACCCAGCAATCCCACTGAGAAAACCATAATTCAAAAACAGACATTTACCACAATGTTCATTGCAGCACTATTTACAATAGCTAGGACATGGAAGCAACTTAAGTGTCCATCAACAGATGAATGGATAAAGAAGATGTGGCACATATATACAATGCAATATTACTCAGCCATGAAAAGAAATGAAATTGAGTGATTTGTAGTGAAATGGATGGACATAGATCCTGTTATACAGAGTGAAGTAAGTCAGAAAGAGGAAAACAAATACCGTATACTAACACATATATATGGACTCTAAAAAAAAACAATGGTTCTGAAGAACCTAGGGCCAGGGCAGGAATAAAGATGTAGATGCAGAGAATGGACTTGAAGACACAGGGAGTGGGAAGGGTAAGCTGGGACAAAGTGAGAGAGTGGCATTGACATATAGACACTACCTAATGTAAAATAAATAGCTAGTGGGAAGCAGCTGCATAGCACAGGGAGATCAGCTCAGTGCTTTGTGACCACTTAGTGGCGTGGGATAGGGAGGGTGGGAGGCAGACACAAGAAGAAGGGGATGTGGAGATATATGTAAACGTATAGCTGATTCACTTTGTTATACAGCAGAAACTACCACAACATTGTAAAGCAATTATACTCCAATAAAGCTGTTAAAAAAATCATTGTTGTGAAAATTGTGTTTGCTACATTTTAACATTAAGCCACTCATTTTTAAAAAATAAAGCATTTTGTCCCAGTCTTCAGAAACACTTTTCATGAATTGACACAGTTTTTGACTGAGTCTGTCAGAAAAAACTTATATAGTTCTCTTTGTAATAAATGGGATATTCAGGCTCTAGTTTCCATAAAAATAGATTTCTGAAAATAACAATTCTGATTTATTAATTTTCTAGCAAAACATTGTAATTATCTCATACACCAACCATAATTAGTGCTTATTACAATTGCCAGTTGTGGTCATTTGCTGATTTTGTTGATGTTCAAGGAATATCATAGATGTATTTGAAGTTCACCTTAAAACAAGTTCAGAGCACTAAGTTTTCTCTTAAATTTTTGGATAAATATTTGTATAGAGAATGTAATAATTTTCTATCAGAATTTGTATGCAATACAACTACATGGTGTTTAATTGATTCTTTTTTTCCCTTCGATCCTAGAAGGGCATTAAGTATCTATCCCTGGGGATGTGAAATTCAGAAACTCTTTTCTGTTTTGTTTCACATCCTCTGATTTTTTCTGGCTGTACACTTGACTGTTCTTCAAATTATCTGAACTGATACCTGAGAGTAGCTCTCACTGTATCAATGAGAAAGCATAGATCAAGGGGGAAATATAAGCTGACTTCTTGAATCTGATAAAGCATTTAATAAGTAATTAATAAAAGAACACCCAAATATAAAGTTTCATGCACTCCTCTCACCAACTTTTAAGAATTCAAAAATATAAGCTACTATATGATCACTCTGAATACTCTATAAATTCAGGTGTTATATGAACTATTTCAGTGATATGTAAAGGTTATTTATAACTTTGTAGAAGATGAAATAGAAAAAGTATGCATTAATTATCTTACCTTTGATGAGTATAGTGATTTACTTGATATTTTTCTCAATTGTATTTATATTTTCAATGAAACCATGCTATATGATTCTAGAGTGATTGATGATTAATAAATAGAAAGATAAAACTTAAATGTTACTACAAAACTGACAAAATGATTTATAGGTAAGTTATTGATATAAACTAGGGCTCCTAAGGCATATTTAGGTGAAGGTAGTTTTAAAGCAATATTATTAGAGGCTTTGACAACAAAACAAAGGTTCAAAGTAAAATACTGCAGATTATCTTATGCTCCTATATATCCCTCTCATAGATTCCCAACAAACAGTAGGTGATTAAAGGACCTGAGATACCCTGTAATAGAATACTGCTTACATTTTAGTAGTAATTATTTGAAAAATAAAAATAAGCCCTACTTTGGGAATGACATTTTTTAGGATTACCTATTAACACTACTCAGAACAAATTTTTCTTAGCACTAATTGTAGCAAAGTGGGAATTGTAAGGGAGTTCAAAAATCTATGGCATTTCATCTCCCTCATCCTCAAAGATCTGATGCCAATTTTAAATGTATGATTTAGCAGCATGATACATATCTAAAACTCTGAAACTATACAAACAATTCTTAGCCTATGGTTCCTGAAGTAATATAACTATTGTACCAGCTTTATTATCACAACCTGATGAATGACTGAGTTAGATAAACTTGAACATCTAGTGAACTCCTGAGCCTCCACATCTATTTCATTCATTAAAAAGGGTAAATAAATCTATATGTAGTCTTGTACTATAAATATGTGATCGCCAGTTAATAACTCAGTATCTCTGGTGGCCCAGATCAAAAATCTGTCTTATTTTTAGAATTCAGTACTTTAGAATATCCCTAAACATTTTACTAAAGGTTAAATTTAACAATCCTTAATCTAAGATAACCACCCTTGGACTGTCATTTCATTTTCACTTCCTCCTCTTCTTTCCACCTCTCCATTAACTCCACACCATCAAAAATAAACCCCAAATCATATGCTGTACCACTTGATGACAACTTATATTCAACAATATAATAGGCATATGAAATATGTAGAGATTTATTTACAATTCCAAGTTGATATTTTTCTAATTTTCCTTGTTATACAGAGTAACTCTGCATTACATTATAAATGATCTTACTTTGTATATGAATTTGATTCTACTTTGACTAGTTTTCTGGTACATTGATAACATAATAACATAATAATTTAAAATTTATTTTAAATTCAATTTTTAAAAATGTGTGCACCGATTAACAGGAAATACTTTATGGGCAATGCATTACTTTTAAAAATTTAATAAAATCTTGATTGTTCTTTAGATGGTAAAACTGGTTTAACATCTTATTTTTCTAGATTTATATTCTTATAAAGGAAGTGAAGATGTCCCCAGTAGATTTTTCAGAGCACAAGGGCTTAAAGATTGAGAATATATATTTGATTGTTAAATTCTTTGACAAGCATGATAAAAAAAAAAAAATCCTCTTGAGGTTTTATAGATTATTGAATAGAAGTCAGATACCCAAATCCTGCCTGGTGCATTGAAGAGAGGATTTTATTGAAATTATATTCATATCAAAAAAAGATTAAAAATTTTCAGAAAATCTCAGAGGTAATTATCTAGGCAGCTTCTGGCATGTGATTGTTTGCTTTTGAAACACATTAGAACCCCCTGAGCAGCAGTGTTAAAAGCTTAAGTCTAGACATGAGGTCTTCATCCTTCTTCATCACATTCTATGGAAAGAAAAAGTGATATCCTGGTGATTAAAACATAGGTACTTATTGATAGGGGTTTTCATTGAAAAGTTATCTATTTTTTCTTGAATTCATTGTAATTCCCAAATCAGAGGATTCATGTCTTTAGCCAACTTGAAAAATCGTGTGTTATCTATTCAAATAATAATTTTCTTCAATTCTCTCTACTCATGACTTCTAGAATCCTATTAAACTGGTGTTGATCCTTCATAGAGCTTTGGAAGGCTATTTATATTGCCTTACCTCCAGGATCAACATGAATAAATTGTACTGTTTTCTTTAATGCGAGTCAGGTCTGTTGTACCTTTGCCAAGAGAGAAGGCCTGAACCTGGCGATTAGGGCAAATTAGCAGCTATAGAAACAGTAAAACCTCAATCAGGAAGCATGTGTGCTATTTGGAATAGTATTTGAATCAGTTGGGACTTTTGTTTGCAGGTAGCCAGAGAGCTCACTTCCAACTGACTATTGAAAGAAAAGGGCATTTATTTCATAGATCACATACTTTCATAGGTTACATATTCCACACTGGTTCCTTGACATTTGCTTCTGTTCCTCCTCCTTTATCTCTTTCCATTTTCAGATACAGCTCATTCTTCAAATATCCACATGTCATCAGCTATCACCCTAAGTGAATTACACTTATATGAACAAGGTGAAAAATGGTTGCCAGCAGTTAGGCCTACATCCTCCCAGGTCCAATAAAAATGAAAGAGATTTGGTTTAGATTTGTTTCTTCTGATAAATTTTTACTCATGTCCAGGATTGATTCTGATTGAAACATTTTAACGGGTATATTTCAGCTGACATGGATCAATGTGGCCAGAGTGTTCAAACTGTACTCTTTGGAAAAGGATATGTCACACTGTGCCTAGTGAATATTTGTGCTCTTTGACCCTGGGCAGGGTCACATGCAACAAACTTAGAGTTATACATGTAGCACCATCTAAAATACATGTACCCCCAATGGGCAAGATGTAGTTCCTAAAAGACATTTCAGGCACTCTTACCAGTAGCAAATGGAATGGTTGTTAGAAAAGCAAAATCAGCAGATGTTCACCTTAGTAAGACATTTAAGGTAATTGACCAGAAAACAAATTTCACAATTTCTTACACAGAATTAGTTAAAAAAGGATGTATATGATACATATTAATTGAATTCAAAATTACCTAAATATGAAGTTAATATACTTATTATATGCTAAATTAAATATATGCTTGTGATGGGTTTTACTAATGTTTGATAAATATTTAATTTTTTTTTCCTATTGTGTTCCTCTCTGAAGTGGGATTATATGTCCTTGCTCTGGAGATCTCAGGGTTGACTTGGCTTGGCCAATGCAATGTGAGAGGAAGTGCCTTATGTCACTTCTTGACAGAAGCTTTAAAGTCATTGTGTGATTTTCCATGTCTCTTTTCTCTCACTCACACTGAATGAATGTACCCAAAGAGAGGCTGGACACTAGAATAAAGATGCAATAGAGGAAAATGAGGCTGATATGATTAGACATGTAGTCTGAGTAAAAAATAAACATTTGTTGATATAAACCACTGAAAGTTTGAAGTTATTTGTTGCTGTAGTGCACCAGTGCAAATCCTGACTGATACAGTCTTTTTTCTTACCTTAAAAACATTTATCAAAAAAAAAAAAAAATTATCAATAACTCTCATGGTCAAAATAAGTAAAAAGGTGAAGCTATTCACCTGCCATAGAGTATTTTAATCCGTTTTGGAGCACAGAGAATGAACACAATTTAATTGTATATTATTTGGAAACAAAGAAACAGAAACAAAAATAGAAGAAAATAAACATCACCTGTGTCCCTCAGGATTAAATTAACTGAAAATACTATTATGGAGAATATCCTTTGAAGACAGGAAAAATAATATTATATTTCTTTCTTTGGATAAATACATTTATATTATGCAAGCCTCCACCCTGCTTGACTACAGATTATTTTATTCCATTAAACTTGAGAAACCTCATGGAATGCTTATGCTTAGATATTCCACAAATGAGTCCTTGTCTATTGTTTCACTCCTTAAATCATTAATCTAGCCCACTCAGGTAGCTACTACTCCCCTGTGATTTTTATATCAAGCATGAATAAAGGCCCATCAGTTAATGCTCTACTACATAGCTAAAACAAGACTCTTTCATGTGAGAAAACAAAGTTCCTAAAGGATTAGGGGATAAAAAAAGGAACTTTAACTAAAGACAGTTTAAAGCATTCTACTAGATATGGTTATTCACAGAGAATTTTAACACCAGTCCCTCTCAAGATTGGGTTTTATCTTGCATAACTAAATATGCAAATACAAACAGTTTCTATGGGCTATACCCCAAAAGGTTATTTTCCAAAGCATCAAGAAAAACAAAAACACATTTCGAAGCTGAATATGTCTTTTCTCCCCACTTTAATAGAATTTTTTTTTTTTTTTTTTTTTTTTTTTTTTTTTTTTTTTACAATATATCTAAGAATTTAGTCTGTTCAGAATATTTTTGGGCAAAAAAAAAATCAGTCATAAAATACAGGTAAATTTTGTCTACGGCCTTTTCTGAGTTTTCAACACTCACGTCCCCCTGACAGTAGAACATACAAATGAGTCAGTTCTATAGAGACTCAATAAATTTAGTATTTTCTAAGTCATTTCATGTTTAATGTAGTTCAGATCAAAATTTCCACTCACCCTCTCATCTTCCCAAGGATGGAATATAGGTTAGAACTATGTGAATTCCATATATCAGTGGGGAAGGAGTGTCTGACCCAAAGCCATCCCTGGTCATTGATCCATGAACTCTTCCTTTTCCTTATCTTGTTACATCTGTTGGTGCTCTTCTTAGTCATTCTTCACCCTTCTGGAAACATTTAGATGTTATCTCATACTTTTCTCTGCAAAGAGGAGTCTCAGGTGATCATCTGGGTACAACAAACTTCCTTGAGAAGTTTGTAGTTTCCTCAAGCTTCAACAGGAAAAAAAAAAAAGCAAAGCAGTCTGCTTGACATGGAATCCTTTTATATATCTGGGGTTTTGACTGCATGTGTCCCTCCCTCCACTGGGTCTTAGACCGTTTATTAGGACCAACAGCAAATCAATGTTTCTTCTATTGCTCTTCTTTCAGGATCTGTTTCATCTGCCTACATAACATTTATATAAACTGGGGGGTAAAGCACTATAGTCTCCCCATCTCTTACCAATCTGTTGTTATAACTCAACAAGCTCTGCCTCTTCCACAGTTTAAACCTTAAACTCAACAGCTTCCTTTTTAATGATTCACATGCTGAAGTATTTAGAATAAAGTATACTGATGTCTGCAAATTACTTAGAAAGGCATCCAAAATTAGGATGAATAGAGTTAGGTATAAACAGATTTGTGATAAAGGAAATATAGTACAATATTAGTGGTAAAATCTAGGAGAGGTATATGCAGGTGTTCATTCAAACTACTTTCACCATTGCTGTATATATGAAAAATTTTATAAACATTTTGGGGAAATTTCTCAAAATCACCATCTATTTTATTTGGTATATAAAACACAAAGAATTTGGACCTTCGATGTATGACTTCTGAATATTTCTTCTCCTGAGGCAGTGCATGCTTTTGACTTCATAGGAAAAGTCACAATGTTTTTTTAAAAATGTGCAAAATATAATAGAGTAGAATCTTGGTTAATATTCTGAAATTCTAAAATTGAGATATATGTATGAATTTATATATACATATATCATATAGATTATATTTGATTGTTTAAAAAATACAAGCAAGCTATATTACAAACTTAGATTTTGTTTCCTTGTCTTTCCACAAAGCTCTATATCATGGAAATCTGCCCATATTTTGATTCATTAGAGTATATGCTGTTTCTTTGCTATAGAAAATTTTATGGTTTGAATATTTCAAACTTATTTTGATAATCTTGTTTTTAAAAGCAAGTCATTTTTAAATTGCTTTCATAAATAATAATTAAAAAGATAATTACAATGATAGTTATGATAACACTCTCAAATTATTTAAGGGTAGAACCCTAAGAAGTTGAATTATTGAGTGAAACAATATGGATATGTTTAAGATTTTTGTTATGCACTGAAATACTGCTCTCCAAACAGTTGTACACATATCCTCCCACAAATGATAATCGTGTCTGTTTCAGCACATCTCTTCAGCAATATAAATGACTCACTATAAAATGACTCACTATAAAAATTAATATATTTGATTTTTTACAAAGGTAAACAATGTGTCATAGATATATTTGTATGATACTTTTTGCAGGCTTTCTATACATGTCCTTTTACATTTTTAACTTAATGATTTTATTACTAATCTATTAGAACAAATTATGTACTAGATATTTTCTAGAATTTAATCCTCTATAATACTTTATAAATATACTTGCTAAGTTAGTTGTTTGCCTTTTAATTTTGTTATTTTAGGACTGTAGAATCTGTTAATTTATAACTATACAAATCTATCAAATTTATATTTATATATTTCTTAGCATTTATGCTCAGCGAGACATTTTTGCATGGTTAAATATTTACCTATAATATAGTTCTTTTATAGCTTCATGTATTATATTTAACATAATTAGTATTTAGACATTAAATCAATGACATCTATCTATAAAATATAGTTAACCAACTATCCTAATTCCCTTGGTAAAAACCCTTGCTATTACTCTACATAACATATCCATTTTTTGTTTTTTAATAATCCTTCCTTACTCCTTTTGTGAAACCAAATCACATACTAGTTATTCAAATTCACTTCAAATATCTCTTGGAAGTTATTACTGATATGTCAACATTGAAATATACATATAACGATTATCTCCTCTGATGAATTCCATAGTATCTTGACATAATCCCTGTTAGAAAACTGAACGAAGAATGTACTATCTCCCAATAACTTGATTTTTCCTAGATTTATATTAGATACATAAATGAATATTCAAAAAAATGTAAATTTGTATTTTCAATGACGTTTTGGAAGTCAAGGACTAGGATTCTGGAAAGAGTGATGCTTTTTTTGCTGTGTTGTTCCTCTTTCAACTTCCTATCAGGGTTACATAAGCATATCAGTCAGAATTTTTCTTGCTCACACTGCATATTTATTTTATATCAGCAGGAGGTTCTTTTCCATATCAGTTTCACACAAGAACCCAGAGTGAAAGAAACATTTTAGACTATCTGAAATATTACCAGTAAGACACAGCAGGGTGGACAAAGAGTATGGAAACATAGAGTCACATGTTTCTTTTCTTGGTTTGTTCCTGGAGTCCATGCATTAATTTCACTCCTATTTTACTGGTCAAAACAAATAATGTGTCCTCATCTAACATCAAAACAGAGGGGGTATGCAACCTTACCATGAATACTGAAAGATTAGAGCCACTAATAATGGTGAATAGCTCCATAACCATAAGGTAAATAGTTAATATATGAGAAAGCAAAGGGAAACCTTGTGAAGTCAAGATAAAGAACTGCCCATTGCTAGAACCAAGATCAATGCTAGATCTCAGATATGAAAATTTAATAAAGTCAATTTAAACAATCCAGACAAGTATATTACCATGAAAGACACTGAAATATATTTCTTAAAGAAAAGGTTCCAAATTCACATGATCTTATAAATAAGTACTTCATATAACTTGAATGTCTGACTTTTTTTAATCTTTAAAGTATGTAATTCCATAGCTTTGAAATTTCTCTACATATTTTAAAAACATTATGTGAAACAAATTGTTAACAAAATCTAACAAGTATAGTGCAAAAAAGAAAGATTATGCAAAAGTTCTCATCAAAATGCTAGCACATTTTTTAAAATTTTATTTTATTTATTTATTTTTGGCTGCATTGGGTCTTCATTGCTGTGCACAGGCTTTCTCTAGTTGTGGCGAGCAGGGGCTACTCATCAGTGTGGTGCGCAGGCTTCTCATTGTGGTGGCTTCTCTTGTTGCAGAGCACGGGCTCTAGGCACGTGGGCTTCAGTAGTTGTGGAGCGCGGGCTCAGTAGTTGTGGCTCGCGGGCTCTAGAGCGCAGGTTCAGTAGTTGTGGTGCATGGGCTTAGTTGTTTCACAGCATGTGGGATCTTCCCAGAACAGGGATCCAACACATGTCCCCTGCATTAACAGGTGGATTCTTAACCACGGCGCCATCAGGGAAGTCCCAAAATGCTAGCACATTTGATCCAGCATCATGGTAAAAGAATAATATTCCTTGGTCAAACTAGGTATATCAATGAATGCAATGCACTGTTCATGGCTTATGAACAGTGAAATTTAATACTAAAGGGGAGCATTCTTTCTTTATCTCATAATTTCACCCAAATACATTATTGATAACAGATGTTACATATCATCTAATCTAAATGGAGCACTAACTAAATTGCTGTCTGGCATCCTCCTGGGTTTACTAAAAGATAGTCAAGTTGGTCCTTAAACCATTTCTCCTACTATGACCCCCAAAGTTAAATTATTTGCCAAAGGTTACATAGTAAGTGGCAAGGAGGAGATTTTAATCCAACTCTAGGCAATATCAATACTCATGACACACAACACCTAATCGTGTTTCCTATAAGACAATGTTTCAGATAAGTGACTTAATTCAAAATATCTTACCGAAATTAGTTATTCTAATAAATGCCATTGACAAATATTTTAAAAATTAAATAGTAAAGATACAATTCATAGTATAAGTAAGGGTATTAAAATAAAATAAGTAGAACTATAAAGTAATTAAATGAAGGAAAAAAAAACAAAAAATTTACCAGACAACATGAAAGAATGATTTAAAAATAGTTTCCCTCCTGTGTTTTTGCAAGACAAGTCCTGAGGATGTGAACTTTGTGTCTTCTTTCACACATTTTTGACAGGTGTACTAGCCAGTCAAGCACATAAGAGAAGACATAAGAAACTGATAGAATATTATGTTCCTGAATAAGATGACATAATAGTATAAAGACATTAATTTCCTATAAAGCTCTATACAAATGTAAATTCATTCCATTTAAAACTGATAAAAATAGAACTTTACAAAAATTATTTTGACTTCATCTGGAAGAATACATGGTTGAGGATAGCTACGGAAAATTTTATAAGAAAAATAATTGGAGAGAATTGTTCTACCAGATACTAAAGTGTTTTTTATGCTAAAGTAAACTAAATGAGCGTTTTATTTGTTCAAATATATTAAATCAGACTAGTCGAACAAAGCAAACAGCAAGGGATTAAATTTATTATTTTTTCAGTTCATGCCTATTGAGCTCCTAAGAAAATGCTAAGCTCTATGGATACATACTGTGGACAAGATTAGGGCTTTTCTCTAAGTACTATTAGTTATTATTTTTTTTATGTCTTTCAGTATCTTGAGCATTTTTAAAATAAGATTAATTTTTCCCATTGTTCTCTTGTGCTTAATAACTTTTAAAATGTTTTTGTTGATCCAACTTTGATTAAGGAGGTTTTATTTTCTGTTCAATGTGGTACTTGGGAATATAGTGAATATATTCTCCTGAACCATCACTATCTACTGGGAGCTAGTGAACATTCATTTAAAATAATAATTTTTAGGGATGGTCTATTTGTTCATCCACTTGTCTATTTTTGACACATGTGCAGTTGCAAAGAGATCAGGGGACCCTGTTCCACACAAAGGCAAGTTCCATTTATTCTGTAGCAGTCAGAGTACTTATATTGCCCCAAAGAGTGAAGGTATAACCCTAATATCAAGAGTATTCCCTATACATTTTAGGATTATTTGTTCTAGCTCTGTGAAAAATGCCATTGGTAGATTGATAGGGATCGCATTAAATCTATAGATTGATTTGGGTAGTATGGCCATTTTAACAATATTAATTCTTCCAATCCAAGAGCATGGAATATCTTTCCATTTCTTTGAATCATCTTGGATCATAAAATTTATATGGAACCATAAAAGACTCAGAATTGCCAAAGCAATCCTGAGGAAAAAGAATAAAGCTGGAGGCATAACCCTCCAACACTTCAGAAAATATTTCAAAGCTACACTAAACAAAATAGCATGGTATTGGCAAAAAAAGACACACGGATCAACAGAACAGAATAGAGAGCCCAGAAATAAACTCACACAACTTCAGTCAATTAATTTTCAACAAAGGAGGCAAGAATATAAAATGGAGAAAAGACAGTTTCTTCAGCATGTGGTGTTGGGAAAACTGGACAGCCAGCCATATACAAACTGATGGAGTTAGAAGAGTCACACCCTACCCCAAAATAAACTCAAAATGGCTTAAGACATGACACCATAAAACCCTTAAAAGAGAACATAGGCAAAACATTCTGACATAAATCATAGCAGTGTTTTCTTAGGTCTCCCAAGGCAACAGAAATAAAAGCAAAAATAAACAAATGGGACCTGATCAAACTTATAAGCTTTTGTACAGCAAAGGAAGCCATAAACAAAATGAAAAGACAACGTATGGACTGGGAGAAAATATTTGCAAATGCTGTGACTGACAAGGGTTTAATTTCCAAAATATACAAACAGCTCATACAACTCAACAAAAAAACAAACAACCCAATTGAAAAATGGACAGAAGACCTAAATAAACATTTCTCCAAAAAAGACATACAGTGGGCCAGCAGGCACATGAAAAGATGTTCAATGTTGCTAATTATTAGAGAAATGCAAAATAAAACTACAATGAGGTACCTCCTCACACCAATCAGAATGGACATCATTAAAAAGTCTATAAGTAATAAAAGCTGAAGAGGGTGTGGAGAAAAGGGAACCCTCCTACAGTGTTGGTGCATATGTAAATTGGTGTAGTCACTATGGAAAGCAGTATGGAGGTTGCTTAAAAAACTAGAGTTGCTATATGTTACAGCAGTCCCACTCCTGGACATATATCTGGAGAAAACTAATTCAAAAAGATACATGCATCCCAATGTTCATAGCAACACTATTTAATACCACAGCCAAGACATAAAAGAATGAAATAATGCCATTTGCAGCAACATGGATGGACTAAAAATGATCATACTAAGTGAAGTAAGTCAAAAAGAGACAGACAAATATAATATGATATCACCTATATGTGGAATCTAAAATATGATACAAATGAATTATTTATAAAACTGAAATAGACTCACAGACATAGAAAACAAACATGGTTACCAAAAGAGAAGGGGGGAGAGGGATAAATTAGGAGTCTAGGATTAGCAGATACAAACAACTATATATAAAATAGATTAACAACTAAGTCCTACTGTACAGCACAGGGAACTATATTCAATATCTTGTAACAAACCATAATGGAAAAGAATATGAAAAAGAATATATATTTATATATATTTTATGTTTATATTATATATATATAAAAATGAATCACTTTGCTATACACCAGAAACTAACACATCGTAAATCAACTATACTTAAATAAAAATAAAAAGAGTATTCCAATCATTTATTCTTATAGACTTTACACTATTTCCCACTAGTTTCATATGTCCAGAGTTAAAGTGGTATCCTCTACCCACTTCTGTAGCTAGATGTGTTGAATTTTTTTCCATTTATGAAAGTAAAGAATATAGTATTAATGTAGAAAAAACAGTAGAATATTCTAATTCTGTTTAGACCAAAAGACAGTTTTCAGACAACAGAGTTTTCATATCCTCCCTGTCAAATTAGATTTCTATGTCTCTATGGTAATAGGTAGAAATATTACACCATTTTGACCCTTATATGGTCCTTCCATTTTGACTCAAGGCAACTTAAGATTTTTTAAAGGTCATTCCTTCTGCTGCTTGCCACCTTATGGATCAGTATTACTGGTTCCCAAATGTTGTTAAAATTGTACATCTTTTTTTGTAGATCTATCGATAGTTCTGTAAAAACATCAAAAGAAAATAAAGGAATTAAGTAACATTGACCGTCTTGGGCCATTGTCGTTTAAGTATAATTTGGATGAAATGGTTGTTCTAAACAGCATATCAGCACCCATGGGCCTAAATGAAACATCCATGAAGCTGAAGTCATAAAAATATATTTCTCTTAAATATTATACAACATGGTTTCCATTGATTTTTATTGGAAGCCTTAAAAATTAGCATATCTAATGAACATAAACTAGTATATCATATTTGACCATATAATACTGGTATGACATTCAAAAATTTGGTTCTCAATTAGTTCTCTACTTGAATACGCTACGGCTTTGTTTTGTAAAGTGGGCTGGAGATCAATAAAACTGTTAATTTTATTTCTGCATTAAATTTAAATGGATTTATACTTTCTTTTGAATTTTTGAGTGCATTATTAGCACTTCTTTATATTTGATGTAAAACACAGACACACTTTTATTATTAATATTCCCACAGAGAAAATTAATACCGTATTTTAGGTTTAAAGCTTTCTTACTCTCATTTTCTCCATTATAACAACTTTAAGTATTTTAGAATCACAATGTTTCATATTATAAGAAATTTTGTGAGTGATATATATGAATACATGTTTATACTCTAACAAAAATGTATACATATGATTATTTTTACATTTATTGATAGCATTGACATGTTTAGTCTCCAATTTGTCATATTATTTTATCATATATTTACTGTGTATAATGTTAGTTACTGTATTTATTTCTATAGGCATTTTGTTCTTTGTTCTTTATATCAACATATTGTTTTGTTTTATAGGGAAGATTTTATTTTTGCTCTACAGCTATCTTTATACCCATACTTTTTGTAATGCCTTTGCCCTTTTTATCAACTAGATATGTAATTGTTGGTTTGCCAGCTTTAAAAGATAGGCTGTGATCTTACCTAACCTTAATGCAGCAATAAATGAGTTTACTAGACATGAATTTTTCTTTCTTCTTCCATTTTTAAGCTATATCCTTCTATTAGAGAACATCATGCACACATGTCATTATCTATCCCCCATCCCCATCAATGGTATTACCCTTATATAGATAATTAAATATATAAAATACTCATGGTCAGTCTATTTGTAACTTTCCCTTGTCATTTTAGTAGAAGAAAGTTTATATTCCAGTAGTTTTCTCAAGAAGAACTCTGATTACACTATTCCCTATATTCTTAAACATTTAAACATTTTTCCAACAGCCATTATAGTTGAAAGACAGCTTAGCTGATATAAAATCCGTGAATCACACATTCTTGAATGTTTTTTATTTTAAGTATGTTCCACTCTTGTATGATTTCCATATTGCTATCAGGAAGTTTCCTGTCAAACTGATTGTCTTTCATTTGTAAGTGATTTTCTTTCATTCACTGTTAGTTCAAGGAACTTTTAAAGTTTTGTGTCCTAAAATTTTAATAGTTATTTTAGAAGACATTCAGAAATGACTGGTTTAGGTTAATATTTCCATACAAATAATTGATTCTTGAAATACTAAGATGCATATTTTCTTTTAATCCTGGAAGCTTTCTTGGACTGTGGTACCTTGTTTCACTTTCCTTCTCTTCCTCTTCCTCTCCCTCTTTCCCTTCTCTTCCTCCTCTTCCTCCTGTTAGTTCTTCCTATAATGGTTGAATCTTCTTTGTCCATTTATTGGCAAATCTTTATAATTTTAAAATTATTTTGTTTTCTTTCTCCTGGAAGTTTTCATTCCTTTCCTCAAGGCTCCTCATTTCTTTCCTCAAGGTTCCTCATTATATGTTCAGTCATATTTCTTCCCCCATCAGCAACTTGAAATAAGTCTTCAGTTTTTAGATAAATTCATTTTAATTTTTTAAAAGTTTACTTTTGAGAGTCATTGACATTCATTTTGCCTTATTCTGTGTCTTATGCCATTTCCATATTATTGTTTAGCTTTATGATACTACGTATTTGCTTATATTTAATTGCTTAAGGATATTTAATTTATATAAAATATTATGCTTTTTTGCTTTTGCTTTGGTGGTTAGTATTTTGGAAAATAGTTCCATCTGCAGATCTTTTTTGATTCTGATTTCTCCTTTCTTTTTAAAATAGCCTTTTTCTTTAGAAGTTAATTTTAAAAGAGTCTATATTTTCTTGAGCCAATAATAACAGGTTTTTCTAAGTAGGCAAGAGTGATGATTTTGGTGACTTACTAGGTTTTTTAGTTCATAGAAGACTTTTCTGTTGGTATAGGGAAGTATAATTTCTTAACTATCAATAGATAATGTTTTTATTGAAGGAGAAATATTGGGAGTTTTTTACCTTATGAAACTGTTTCTGTAGGATCCACAATTTTCATCACATGCTTCTCCAGGTTTTTGTTTTGTTTGTCACCACCAAACCTTCAAGAGATCTTCTCCTTTCAACTCTCTTCTCTTTCTAAATTTGTGCTTTCCCAATGCTATCACCTCTGGTCTCAAGCTCTTCCAAGCCCATTCCTATTCAATTCCTAGTGCAGGGGTGGCACCTTCAAACTCTGGACTTCACTTCTCTTCCATCCATTTTTTTGAAGGTTTTCATTTATTTTAATTCTTTTGTAGTAGATATATTTTACTTCAAACTTAACCTCTTTTCCTATATATTTTCTTTTATTTTTCCTCTTATATAACTGAAATATTTAAACTGATTGTTGTTGAGCGGTAAATGAGATTTTAAAAATTTTGACCCTTTTCCAGTTTAGATTAAATTATGCATACTTGTCCGCATCAGAGAGAATTTTTCTTAAATAAAAATATTTGGTACCAAGGGAGAAAACATGACAGCGGAAGCAGAGCTCCACATGATGTGCTTTGAAAATGGAAGGTGGGGAATTCCCTGGTGATTCAGTGGTTAGGACTCCAGACTCTCACTGCTGGGGGCCTGGGTTCAATCCTTGGTTGGGGAACTAAAATCCCACAAGCTGCCTGGTGCAGCCAAATATATATATATATTTGATACCATGCATAACTGGGTTCTTAGTAATTTATAGATGATGCTGCTTCCTAAAAAGTAGGCTCAAATTATTGCTCTAGCCTCAGAATTGTTTATTTTTTATTTTAAAATATTTTTTATTCTACTAATTTATATACATATACATATATATAAAATCTATTGAGGGTTATTTAATAGATAGGATGTAATAATTTTGGATAGTATAAAAAAAATTATGAAATTCTTCCATATCCCCTATTCTTCCATTTTAAACCATGAGATCTGCATCTATGTTTAAATTCATGGGAAATTAATATATTATAGTTAATTTCAAGGTGACTTATTCAAACATTTCTGCTTGCTTGCCTATATCATACAAAATGAGTAATCCCAGCATTACTACTCAGTTGTATGCCACTGTGAATTGCTATGAAATATCAAGTTGATGTGAGCAAAATTAAGCTCTAATGTCGGCAAATGCATACAAATATTATGGTTAATCACTTTGTATCTATCTTCATTTGGATAATTTTCTTAGTAGCTTTACATTTCTTACTAAAATTTAGTAGCTCAGAACATGAATTTCTTTAGGCAAATATGAGCATAAGAGATGAAGTAAAATGTGCTGAAGTAAAATTACCTAAAGTAATGGGACAAAATTTGAGTGCTAATGAAACTGATGACAACCTCTTTCTTCTCATACCTTTGATAATTTGTATGTATACTTTGGAACATAGTTTTGCTTTCCTTATTGCCTTATTTTTTCTTTTTTGGTAAATATTTTACATTATATCCATGGTGAAAACATTGCTGTGACAGATCCCAGGACTGTAATGCAACTATTTCCACTCTATTTCAAGTTTTTGTTATCTGAATAGCTAAACTCAACTGGTTACAAGCCTTAGAAGTTTGGGAGGTGATATCTGCTTTTGAAGTATTTCATAGGAAGAAACACTTTAGTAGCTTGCATTCATCTCTTTGATACTATGTGAAAATAGGACATATATTACATATAAATTAACAGCTATCAACTGATGAATAGGTTAAATTTTAATACTGAATACTAGACCTCTAAATGGTGTATTTTTATTTGAACTAGTTATTTTTCAATCATTTGAGGTTTGTTACACAGCGTATCTTTAAAGAAACCTGTAGTTTTTCCAGAAGTATGTGAAAAGACAACTCTACGTGGCCTTTAAAACATAAAATTCTGTCCAATATTTTATCCTCAGAAGCTTTGAGAGGTGCTCAGGCAAAAAAACAAAAACAAGCAAAGAAGAAAAAAACAACTATAGAGCCATGTCTTTCTGAAAAGTATAGTAAAACATTTGATAATGGATAGAGTGAGTAGTCATAAATACTAAAGTAGCAGCAAGATTTTCAACTATATCAGTAATGTCTCTTCCTGTGGTATTATCTTTCTGGTCTAAAGTTTCACCTCTTCCTCTCCTCTAGTTTCCTGTGAAGGCTCAGATTTTTGTACTTATGATTTTTGCTAAAGTTATTCATCAACATATACTAAGGTCTTACTATGTTTTATTGGTACACGGGATTGGTACAGATTACTATGTGGTCCTAATTTACAATGAAACACTATGAAACAGACATACAAACATTTAGAGGGGCAATATAACATAATGGTAATAGGGCAGACTTTTAAATTAAACTGCATGAGTTCAAACCCGAATCTACCACTTAATAGCTCTGTAAAGCCAGACAATTTATTTCTCCTTTCTGCTTCTGAGTTTCCTCACTGACCAAAGAGGGATAATACTATCAACCAAATGAAAATTAAGGAAGAAGTCATTTAGCTTATAGAAAGAAAAAGTACTGAGTTCATGCTCATAAAATGAGAAATCCTCAATAAATGATAGCAACTATCACTTGGAACAGTGGGTCTCATACCATGGCCTGTGCAGCTCTCAGGGTCCTCAGTGTGCCTTCAGGGGATCTGTGTGTTAATTCTGTTTTTCATTGTAACACAAAACAATATTTTCCTTTTTTATTTTCCTTGTTTGGATTTTCAATGATGGTAAAAAGGCAATAATAGGCAAATTTTTGGTGTCTTAATCCAAATAATGCAGAAGTACAAAACTTAACTACTTGTCAATATATTCTTCTTTATGTACACACAAAGGGAAAAGTCAGTTTCACTTAAGAATGAATTGTTGGCCAGTGTCCTTGGCCCCACAGTGAGCCACAGCCACCCCACACCTCTGCAGGAGACCCTGTAACACTAGCAGCCGTGTGGCTGACAGGGTCTTGGAGCTCCGGCTGGGTGTCAGGCCTGAGCCTCTGAGGAGGGAGAGCTGAGTTCAGGACATTGACCGCCAGAGACCTCCCATAATATCGGTCGGCAAGAGCTCTCCCAGAGATCTCTGTCTCAACACTAAGACCCAGCTCCACTAAACGACCAGCAAGTTCCAGTACTGGACACCCCATGCCAAACAACTAGCAAGACAGGAACACAACCCTAACCATTATAAGAGAGGGTGCCTAAAATCACACTAAGTTCAAGGACATCCCAAATCACACCACCGGATGCGGCCCTGCTCATCAGAACGACAAGATCCAGCCTCATCCACCAGAAAACAGGCACCAGTCCCCTCCACCAGGAAGGCTACACAACCCACTGAACAAACCATACCCACTAGGGGCAGACACAAAAAGCAAAGGGAATTATGAACTGGCAGCCTGTGAAAAGGAGACACCAAACATAGTAAATTAAGCAAAATGAGAAGACAGAGGAATACACAGCAGATGAAGGAGCAAAGTAAAAACCCACCAGACCAAACAAATGAAGAGGAAATAAGCAGTCTACCTGAAAAAGAATTCAGAGTAATGACAGTAAAAATGATCCAAACACTTGGAAATAGAATGGAGAAAATATAAGAAACTTAACAAGGACTTAGAAGAACAAAGAGCAAACAAACAATGATGAAAGACACAATAAATGAAATTAAAAATTCTCTAGAAGGAATCAATAGCAGAATAACTGAGGCAGAAGAATGGAGAAATGACCTGGAAGATAAAATAGTGGAAATAACTACCATAGAGCAGAATAAAGAAAAAAGAAGGAAAAGAATTGTGGACAGTCTCAGAGACACCTGGGACATTAAATGCACTAACATTCAAATTATAGGGGTCCCAGAAAAAGAGAAAAAAGAAAGGGACTGAGAAAATATTTGAAGAGATTATAGCTGAAAACTTCTCTAATATGGGAAAGAAAATAGTCAATTAAGTCCAGGAAGCACAGAGTCACATAAAGGATAAATCAAAGGAGAAATACACCAAGACAAATATTAATCAAACTATCAAAAATTAAATATAAAGAAAAAATATTAAAAGCAGCAAGGGAAAAGCAACAAATAAAATACAAGGGAATCAACATAAGGTTAACAGCTGATCTTTCAGCAGGAACTCTTCAAGCCAGAAGGGACTGGCAGGACATAATTAAAGTGATGAGAGGGAAAAAAAACTACAACTAAGATTACTCTACCCAGCAAGGATCTCATTCAGATTTGATGGAGAATACAAAACATTTACAGACAAGCAAAATTTAAGAAAATTCAGCACCACCAAATGAGCTTTACAACAAATGCTAAAGGAACTTCTCTAGGCAGGAAACACAAGAGAAGGAAAAGACCTACAATAACAAATCCAAAACAACTAAGAAAATGGTAATAGGAACATACACATTGATAATTACCTTAAATGTAAATGGATTAAATGCTCCATCCAAAAGACACAGACATGCTGAATGAATACAAAAACAAGACACTTATGTATGCTGCCTACAAGAGACCCACTTCAGACTTAGGGACACAGAGACTAAAAGTGAGGGGATGGAAAAAAGATATTCCATGCAAATGGAAATCAAAAGGAAGCTGGTGTAGCAATTCTCATATCAGACAAAATAGACTTTAACATAAAAACCATTACAAGAGACAAAGAAGGACACTACATAATGATCAAGGGATCGATCCATGAAGAAGATATAACAATTGTAAATATTTATGCACCCAACATAGGAGCACCTGAATACATAAGGCAAATACTAACAGCCATAAAAGGGGAAATCGACAGTAACACAATCATAGTAGGGGAATTTAACACCCCACTTTCACCAATGGAAGACCATCCAAAATGAAAATAAATAAGGAAACACAAGCTTTAAATGACACATTAAACAAGATGAACATAGTTGATATTTATAGGACATTCCATCCAAAAGCAACAGAATATACTTTCTTCTCAAGTGCTCATAGAACATTCTCCAGCATAAATCATATCTTGGGTCACAAATCAAGCCATGGTAAATTTAAGAAAGTTGAAGTGGTATGAAGTATCTATTGCAACCATAACACTATAAGACTAGATATCAATTATAGGAAGAAAACTAAATACAAACACATGGAGGCTAAACAATATGCTACTAAATAACCAAGAGATCACAGAAGACGTCAAAGAGTAAATCAACAAATACCTAGAAATGAAAGGCAATAAAAACACGAATGAAAAGCACAACCTTCTGAGACTGAATCAAGAAGAAAGAGAAAATATAAACAGATCAGTCACAACACTGAAACTGAAATTGTGATGGAAAATCTTCCAACAAAGAAAGCCCAGGACCAGATGGCTTCACAGGCGAATTCTATCAAACATTTAGAGAAGGGCTAACACCTATCCTTCTCAAACTCTTCCAAAATATAGCAGAGGAAAGAACACTCCCAAACTCATTGTAAGAGGCCACCATCATCCTGATATGAAGCACAAAGAAGTCACAAAAAAAGAAAAAGTATAGGCCAATATCATTTTTGAACATAGATGCAAAAATCGTCAACAAAATATTAGCAAACAGAATCCAACAGCACATTAAAAGTATCACACACCATGATGAAGTGGGGTTTATCCCAGGAATGCAAGGATTCTTCAATATATGCAAATCAATCAATGTGATACACCATATTAACAAACTGAAGGATAAAAAACATAAGATAATCTCAACAGATGCAGAAAAAGCCTTTAACAATTTCAACACCCATTTACGATAAAACCCTTAAGAGCCACAGAGTGGGAACACCCAGCTCGGGGTCTCTTCCCACCACTGTCATGGAACTGCCCCAGAGCATGAGTGGAGGGCGGCCTCACTGAGGCTGCTGGCTCTGGAAGGGCCTCGGAGGCCGAAGCCGCGACAGTCATGGGTCCGGTGGGCCGGTGTGTAAAACTTACTTCTCGGAGGGAAGAGAGAAGATGGCGGAAGAGTAAGACGTGGAGATCACCTTCCTCCCCACAGATACATCAAAAATACATCTACATGTGGAACTGCTCCTATAGAACACCCACTGAATGCTGGCAGAAGACCTCAGACCTCCCAAAAGGCAAGAACCTCCCCACGTACCTGGGTAGGGCAAAAGAAAAAAGAATAAACAGAGACAAAGAAGAGGGACGGGACCTACACCAGTGGGAGGGAGCTGTGAAGGAGGAAAGGTTTCCACACACTAGAAGTGCCTTCATGGGCAGAGACTGTGGGTGGCAGAGGAGGAAGCTTCAGAGCCACGGAGGAGAGTGCAGCATCAGGGTGCGGAGGGCAAAGCAGAGAGACTCCCGCACAGAGGATCCGTGCCGACAAGCACTCACCAGCCCGAGAGGTTTGTCTGCTCACCCGTGGGGACAGGCAGGGGCTGGGAGCTGAGGCTTGGGCAGGGAGAGGACTGGTGGTGTGAACACAGCCTGAAGGGGTTAGTGCACCTTGGCTAGCCTGGGCTAGACTGGAGGGAGTCCGGGAAAAAGTCTGGAGCTGCTGAAGAGGCAAGACACTTTTTCTTCCCTCTGCTTCCTGGTGCGCAAGGAGAGGGGATTAAGCCCACTACTTAAAGGACCTCCAGAAATGGGCATGAGCCACGGCTACCAGCGCGGACACCAGAGACCAGCATGAGACACTAAGGCTGCTGCTGCCACCAACAAGAAGCCTGTGTGCGAGCACAGGTCACTATCCACACCTCCCCTCCTGGGAGTCTGCACAGCCCACTACTGCCAGGGTACCGGGATCCAGGGAAAACTTTCCCGGGAGAACACACAGCACACCTCAGGCTGGTGCAACGTCACACCGGCCTCTGCTGCCACAGGCTCGCCCCACATCCGTGCCCCTCCCTCACCCCGGGTTGAGTGAGCCAGAGTCCCCGAATCAGCTGCTCCTTTAACCCCATACTGTCTGTGTGAAGAACAGATGCCCTCTGGCGACCTATATGCAGAGGTGGGGCCAAATCCAAAGCTGAACCAGGTAGCTGTGCAAACAAAGAAGAGAAAGGGAAATATCTCCCAGCAGCCTCAGAAGCAGCGGATTAAAGCTCCACAATCAACTTGATGTACCCTGCATCTGTGGAATAGCTGAATAGACAATGAATCATCCCAAATTGAGGAGGTAGACTTTGGGAGCAAGATATATTAATTTTTTCCCCTTTTTCTCTTTTTGTGAGTATGTATGTATATGGTTCTGTGTGAGATTTTGTCTGTATAGTTTTGCTTTCACCATTTGTCCTACGGTTCTGACCGTCCAGTTTTTTTTTTTTAAACTTTAAAAAATTTTTCTTCTCAATACTTATTTTTTATTTTAATAACTTTATTTTATCCTACTTTATATTTTTCTTTCTTCCTTCCTCTCTTTCTTCTTCTCTTTCTTTCTCTCTTTCTTTCTCTCTTTCTTTCTTTCTCCCTTTTATTCTGAGCCATGTGGATTAAAGGCTCTTGGTGCTCGAGACAGGTGTGAGGGCTGTGCCTCTGAGGTTGGAGAACAAACTTCAGGACACTAGTCCACAAGACACCTCCCAGCTCCATGTAATATCAAATGGTGAAAATCTCCCAGAGATCTCCATCTCAGTAACAAGACCCAGCTTCACTCAATGACCATCAAGCTACTGTGCTGTACACCCTATGCCAAACAACTAACAAGACAGGAACAGAGCCCCATCCATTAGCAGAGAGGCTGCCTAAAATCATAATAAGGCTACAGACACCCCAAAACACACAAACAGACGTGGACCTGCCCACCAGAAAGACAAGATACAGCCTCATCCACCAGAACACAGGCACTAGTCCCCTCAACCAGGAAACATATACAACCCACTAAACCAACCTTAGCCACGGGGGGCAGCCACCAAAAAAACAACAGGAACTATGAACCTGCAGCCTCCGAAAAGGAGACTCCAAACACAGTAAGATAAGCAAAATGAAAAGACAGAAAAACACAACAGATGAAGGAGCAAGGTAAAAACCCACCAGACCTAACAAATGAAGAGGAAATAGGCAGTCTACCTGAAAAGAATTCAGAATAATGATAGTAAAGATGATCCAATATCTTGGAAATAGAATAGAGACAATGCAAGAAACATTTAACAATGATCTAGAAGAACTAAAGAGGAGACAAGCAATGATGAACAATACAATAAATGAAATTAAAAATTCTCTAGATGGGATTAATAGCAGAATAACTGAGGCAGAAGAACGGATAAGTGACCTGGAAGATAAAATAGTGGAAATAACTACTGTATAGCAGAAGAAAGAAAAAAGAATGAAAAGAACTGAGGACAGTCTCAGAGACCTCTGGGACAACATTAAATACACCAAAATTCGAATTATAGGGGTCCCATAAGAAAAACAGAATAAGAAAGGGACTGGGAAAATATTTGAGGAGATTAGAGTTCAAAACTTCCCTAATGTGGAAAAGGAAATAGTTAATCAACTCCAGGAAAAACAGAGAGTCACATGCAGGATAAATCCAGCCAGATACACACCAAGACACATATTAATCAAAAATTAAATACAAAGAAAACATATTAAAAGCAGCAAGGGAAAAACAACAAATAACACACAAGGGAATCCCCATAAGGTTAACAGCTGATCTTTCAGAAGAAACTCTGCAAGCCAGAAGGGAGTGGTAGGACATACTTAAAGTGACGAAGGAGAAAAACCTACAACCAAGATCCATCTACCCAGCAAGGATCTCATTCAGATTTCATGGAGAAATTAAAACCTTTACAATCAAAAGCTGAGAGTTCAGCACCACCAAACCAGCTTTACAACAAATGCTAAAGGAACTTCTCTAGGCATGAAAAACAAGAGAAGGAAAAGACCTACAAGAACAAACCCAAAACAATTAAGTAAATGGTAATAGGAACATACATATCGATAATTACCTTAAATGTAAATGGATTAAATGCTCCCACCAAAAGACACAGACTGGCTGAATGGATACAAAAACAAGACCCATATATAGGCTGTCTACAAGAAACCCACTTCAGACCTAGGGACACATACAGACTGAAAGGGAGGAGATGGAAAAAGATATTCCATGAAAATGGAAATAAGAAAGCTGGAGTAGCAATTCTCATACCAGACAAAATAGACTTTAAAATAAAGACTATTACAAGAGACAAGGAAGGACACTACATAATGATCAATGGATCTAACCAAAAAGAAAATATAACAATTGTAAACATTTATGCACCCAACACAGAAGCACCTAAATACATAAGGCAAATACTAACAGCCATAAAAGGGGAAATCGACAGTAACACAATCATAGTAGGGGAATTTAATACCCCACTTTCACCAAAGGACAGATCATCCAGAATGAAAGTAAATAAGGAAACACAAGTTTTAAATGATACATTAAAAAAGATGGACTTAATAGATATTTATAGGACATTCCATCCTAAAACAACAGAATACACATTTTTCTCAAGTGCCCATGCAACATTCTCCAGAATAGATTATATCTTGGGTCACAAATCTAGCCTTGATAAATTTAAGAAAATTGAAATCATATGAAGTATCTTTTCTGACCACAATGCTAGGAGGCTAGATATCAATTGTAGGAAAAGATCTGTAAAAAATACAAACACATGGAGGCTAAACAACACACTACTTAATAACGAAGTGATCACTGAAGAAATCAAAGGGGAAATCAAAAAATACCCAGAAAGAAATGACAATGGAGACACGATGACACAAAACCTATGGGATGCAGCAAAAGCAGTTCTAAGAGGGAAGTTTATAGCAATAAAATCCTACCTTAAGAAGCAGGAAACATCTCAAATAAACAACCTAACCTTGCAGCTAAAGCAATTAGAGAAAGAAGAACAAAAAAACTTCAAATTTAGAAGGAAAGAAATCACAAAGATCAGATCAGAAATAAATGAAAAAGAAATGAAGGAACGATAGGAAAGATCAATAAAACTAAAAGCTGGTTCTTTGAGAAGATAAACAAAATCAATAAACCATTAGCCATACTCTTCAAGAAAAAAAGGGAGAAGACTCAAATCAATAGAATTAGAAATGAAAAAGAAGTAACAACTGACACTGCAGAGATACAAAAGATTATGAGAGATTAATACAAGCAACTCTATGCCAATAAAATACAAACCTGGATGAAATGGACAAATGCTTACAAATGCAAAACCTGCCGAGACTGAACCAGGAAGAAATAGAAAGTATAAACAGACCAAGCACTGAAATTGAAACTGTGATTAAAAATCTTCCAACAAACAAAAGCCCAGGACCAGATGGCTTCACAGGCAAATTCTATCAAACATTTAGAGAAGAGCTAACACCTATCCTTCTCGAACTCTTCCAAAAGATAGCAGAGGGAGGAACACTCCCAAATTCATTCTGAGGCCACCATCACCATGATACCAAAACCAGGCAAAGATGTCACAAAGAAAAAAAACTACAGGCCAATATCACTTATGAACATAGATGCAAAAATCCTCAACAAAATACTACCAAACAGAATCCAACAGCACATTAAAAGGATCATACACCATGGTCAAGTGGGGTTTATTCCAGGAATGCAAGGATTCTTCAATATATGCAAATCAATCAACGTGATACACCATGTCAACAACTGAAGGAGAAAAACCATATGATCATCTCAATAGATGCAGAGAAAGCTTTTGACAAAATTCAACACCCATTTATGATAAAAACCCTGCAGAAAGCAGGCATAAAGGGAACTTTCCTCAACATAATAAAGGCCATATATGACAAACCCACAGCCAACATCTTCCTCAGTGGTGAAAAACTGAAACCATTTCTACTAGTATCAGGAACAAGACAAGGTTGCCCATTCTCACCACCCTTATTCAACATAGTTTAGGAAGTTCCAGCCACAGCAATCAGAGAAGAAAAAGAAATAAAAGGAATTCATAGCGGAAAAGAAGAAGTAAATCTGTCACTGTTTGTAGATGACCTGATACTATACATAGAGAATCCTAAAGATGCTACCGGAAAACTGCTAGAGCTAAACAATGAATTTGGTAAAGTAGCAGGATACAAAATTAATGCACAGAAATCTCTGGCATTCTTATACACTAATGATGAAAAATCTGAGAGTGAAATTAAGAAAACACTCCCATTTACCATTGCAACAAAATGAATATCTAGGAATAAACCTACCTAAGGAGAGAAAAGACCTGTATGCAGAAAATTAGAAGACACTTATGAAAGAAATTAAAGATGATACAAATAGGTGGAGAGATATACCATGTTCTTGGATTGGAAGAATCAATATTGTGAAAATGACTCTACTACCCAAAGCAATCTACAGATACAATGCAATCCCTATCAAACTACCAGTGGCATTTTTTACAGAACTAGACAAAAAATTTCACAATTTGTATGGAAACACAAAGGACCCCGAATAGCCAAAGCAATCTTGAGAACGAAAAGTGGAGCTAGAGGAATCAGGCTTCCTGACTTCAGACTATACTACAAAGCTACAGTAATGAAGATATTATGGTACTGGCACAAAAACAGAAATATAGATCAATGGAACAGGACAGAAAGCCCAGAGATAAACCCACACACATATGGTCAACTTATCTTTGATAAAGGAGGCAAGTATATACAGTGGAGAAAAGGCAGCCTCTTCAATAAGTGGTGCTGGGAAAACTAGATAGCTACATGTAAAAGTATGAAATTAGAACACTCCCTAACACCATACACAAAAACTCAAAATGGGTTAAAGAGTTAAATGTAAGGACAGACACTATTAAACTCTTAGAAGAAAACATAGGCAGAACACTCTGACGTAAATCACAGCATGATCTTTTTTGACCCACCTCCTAGAGAAATGGAAAAAAAACCAAAAATAAACAAATGGGACCTAATGAAACTTAAAAGCTTTTGCACAACAAAGGATACCATAAACAAGACCAAAAGACAACCCTCAGAATGGGAGAAAATAGTTGCAGATGAAGCAATTGACAAAGGAAAATCTCCAAAATATACAAGCAACTCATGCAGCTCAGTAACAAAAAAACAAACAACCCAATCCAAAAATGGGCAGAAGACCTAAATAGACATTTCTCCAAAGAAGATATACAGATTGCCAACAAACACATGAAAGAATGCTCAACATCATTAATCATTAGAGAAATGCAAATCAAAACTACAATGAGATATCATCTCACACCGGTCAGAATGGTGATCATCAAAAAATCTAGAAACAATAAATGCTGAAGAGGGTGTGAGAAAAGGGAACACTCTTGCATGTACCACAATGTTCATTGCAACACTATTTACAATAGCCAGGTCATGGAAGCAACCTAAGTGTCCATCAACAGATGAAAGGATAAAGAAGATGTGGCACATATATACAATGGAATATTACTCAGCCATAAAAAAAGAAATGAAATTGAGTTATTTTTAGTGAGGTGGATGGTCCTAGACTCTGCTATATGGAGGGAAGTAAGTTAGAAAGAGAAAAACAAATACTGTATGCTAACATATATATATGGAATCTATAAAAAAAAAAAAAAGTAAATGATTCTGAAGAACCTATGGGCAGTGCAGGAATAAAGACACAGTCGTAGAAAATGGACTTGAGGACATGGGGAGTGGGAAGGGTAAGCCGGGACAAAGTGAGAGAAGAACCTATGGGCAGTACAGGAATAAAGACACAGTCATAGAAAATGGACTTGAGGACATGGGGAGTGGGAAGGGTAAGCTGGGACAAAGTGAGAGAGTGGCATTGACATATAGACACTACGAAATGTAAAATAGATGGCTAATGGGAAGCAGCTGCATAGCACAGGGAGATCAGCTTGGTTCTTTGTGACCACTTAGATGGATGCGATATGGAGGGTGGGAGTGAGATGCAAGAAGGCGGGGATATGGGGATATATGTGTATGTATAGCTGATTCACTTTGTCATACAGCAGAAACTACCACAGCATTGTAAAGCAATTATACTCCAATAAAGATGTTTAAAAAAATTGAATTCTTGAAGCAATAAACTTATTACTGTTATTAAATCTCAATCTGCATGCATTTTTAGAAGGGAAGTATACATAAAGTGTTTCTGCTGCATACTAAAGCATGATGATTGATTTGAGAAAACGCATTTGTGCAGTTTTGTGAATTTCAATCTAAAGTAGCTGTGTTTTTCCTAATGAAACACCATATTTATTTGAAAGAATGGCTATCAGACAAATTATTTTTCAGAACTGGGTATTTAACAGACATTCTTCAAAATAAAGAAAGCTTGTCACTTCAAGGAAAAAAAACTGACTGTATTTTTGGTGATAAAATTTGAGCCTTCAAGTGAAAATTGTAATTTTGAAAAACATGTGTCTAATACCTTAGCTTGATAACTGCCTGATACATAAAAATATAAAAAAAAATTTTTTAAGTATTTAATTTATTTTTATTGAAGTATATTTGATTATAAAGATTTTTCTTGGGCTTCTCTGGTGGCGCAGTGGTTGAGAGTCCGCCTGCCAATGCAGGGGACAAGGGTTCGTGACCTGGTCCAGGAGATCCCACATGCCACAGAGCGGCTGGGTCCGTGAGCCATCGCTGCTGAGCTTGCGCATCCGGAGCCTGTGCTCCACAACAGGAGAGGCCACAACAGTGAGAGGCCCGTGTACCGAAAAAAAAAAAAAAAAAAAAAAAAAAAAAAAAAATAGTGATATCAACATATGGTTATTTTTGATATTATATAATAAAATATGTCAGCATTCAGAAGATATGCATAACTCAGTGAACAGTATTTTCCAAATAACTGGTGATTAATTCTAAAATCATCCATTTAATAAGTCAGTCCAAATGCAGGATAGATCAATGGATTTGAATGTAAGTAAATAAAATAAAATGTTCACTGATAATGTTTCATAACTTACACTACAGCTTTTAAGAAGCTAGCAATTGCCAAGTTTTGGTATAGCACCAAAGAAGAATATATACTGTTACCTAAAAAAGTCATTCAAATACTTCTGTTTCTAATAATGTAACATTTCTGAGTAAGGTTGGATTTTCTTCATACACTTCAACATCAATACACATTCTGCATAGATTGAATAAAGAAGATATGAAAATATGTCTTCTATTAAGGCAGAAATAAGGGTAATAATGCCACTTCTCTCAAAAATAGTTTTTCAAAAATGTAGTTTTTAAATGTCTTTTATACAACCTGTAATAGATTTTTTAATATTTTATATAAGTTAATATTTTAAAAATAGTTTTCATATTTAATATATAAACATCAATAGATACAGTCAATGATATACTGAAGTTGGCTTATACTGAAGTTGACTGGTACATGAGAACTAATATTCTAGAATTTTGATAGGCAATTGTTAAACTGACAGCTAGAAATCTAAGATGATATAAAGATTTACTTCATACAAATCACAAAGGCTACAAGTCAGGGCTGGGTTTTTTTTGTTTTGTTTTGTTTTTCAGATATCTGGTTTATCAGCTATCACTGACATAGCTCACCTAAATAAAAGCTCTGTGGATTTCTTGGTAATTTCAGAGTTTAAAGAGTTCCTGATACTAGAAAGCTTGAGAACCGACTTCAAATATATGATATTATTATATTTATAATTAATCACAAGTTCTAAAACTAAATATAATTCAAATCCTATGATAAGTATTAATAGTTATGGGGTGACTCAAGAAGAGTATTTGAATTATGGGCGGAGTTGGGAAAGTAACCAAAACTTATTGAATATCTAACGTGAGCCAAGGTATCATGTGATATGATATTCCATATTTTAGTTTGCATATGAAGTAACAATATATATAAAGGAGTATTAGAGAAAAACATTAGAGATTCAGATATAAAGTGAAAATGTCTGGGATGCTTCTTTTGTGGTATTTCAAATTTAGGGGGCTTTGAAAGATGGGAAAGGATATTTAACTGCAGTTGATGTAATCAAATACACCCAGAAATTAATCACTGCTCTTGGTCTTTGATGGTATCACCTCAATTGCAGCTCATCATTCCTCATTTGGATTATTAGTGTGAATTCATCAAAATATCTAGAGTGTGTAATCTTTTGCTTAAAATTTCCCAATGGCACCCCATCTCATTCAGAGTCAGTCAGAAACCTAGTAATCACCTACCTGCCTTACATAATCTGGTCCCCAGATAACTGAATACTTTCGCTACTATTCAACCATTTACTTCTACCCATCCTGCCACATGTGATCTCATGTTAACATTTGAAGAAATCAGACTCGATATGCCATTAGGGCCCCTAAATATGCTGTTATCCTAGCCTTTGAACTTCCTTCACATAGATGGCTGCATGGCTTTTACCACACTTCACATGCCTTTATTCATATCTCTTTCTCAGCCAGTCTCACCTCATCACTCTCTTTAAACTGTAACTCTGCCAAGTCACCCTTCTCCCGCTTCCCTGCTTTATTTATTTTCTCTAATTTTATATATTCTAACATAAAACTGTTATTAATTTCATTTATGTTCTGCCTCCATAACTAAAATGGGTGCTCTTCAAAGGCAAAGATTTCATGTTATTTTAATAATTTTTGTATATTCAGCAATAATTATAAAGCCCAATATGTAATTTGTGTTTATAAAATATAATTTGAATGTATGAATGAACAAACAAGGACAGAAAACAGATGGTTTTATCTAATATTGTGTTTAGGGGACATCCAATAATAAAGTTGGCAGAACTTAAGAACATATGTATGCAGAGCAATAGGAAAGGATAGAGCCAGGTGATGAAGCAGGCAAGGTAAAATCATAAAGGGTTATCATACCATGTATAAGGTATTAAATAAGGACAGTTTGAATCACAGGAATGTGCAATAATCAGAATTAAACATTGTAACACAGATAGGAGGAGGAGAAAGTGAAGGAGAAAAAGAAAAGGAAAGAAAAGTGAATAAAGAGGAGGAAAAGGAAGAACTAGAGGTCAGGAGAAGGGTAGAGGGCTATCTAAGTAAACTGAGTAATAATGAGGGCAGAGATGGAAGTTGAAGTCATGAGATTTATATAATTGGTTTAATTTCCATTACAACAGACAGAAGATAAGGCTGAGAATGGAACCCTTGAAAAATATAAATATTTAGGAGATAAGTAAAAAAAAAATAAAATGAGGGTAGAGGGGGGCAAGACTAAAGAGCAACAGTGGCTTTGTCAGGTAACTGTATATTGGAAGAAGTGGTCCACAGGGTCCACTTTGTTCGGCATCTAGGAAGTCATGTAATCCCTTGATAGCAGAGTTCATTAGTGTGGTCGAGAGAGAAGCCTTATTCACATATTTTAAAATGAGAAACTTACAATATCCAATGGAATGGCCCTTGCAAGACTCCTCACAGGCTACTTCCCAAGATCTTAATTTTGCCAAGATCTGGTTTCTTATCACCTGACTAAGGGTTTTCCCTATCTAGAAGTCCTTTAGGTATGTGGACAATAATAATTAAAACTAGACTCTCCCAACAATATTCACTATGTTATATTAACCTCAACTTCTGGGAAACCTAGTAGTAGTAAACTTTACTAGCATAAGCAAGTTGATGCCAGTAAATGAAGTAGAAGTAGCAAGACTTGACTTTACTGCAAGAAGTAGACAGGTTATGGGAAGGGTAAATAAAGAATGATATTTTGACAGAAACAAACATTAAATATGTTTTTTTAAGGCAAGTATGCTTTCAACTATATGTGCAGTACACAAGTGCATATATGTGAATGTATACGATTGGTAATATGTTGATCAGATACTTAGTTCAAGAGAAGAAAGGACACAGTATGGTGTCTCCTTGGCAAATCCTTTAAGTGTAATTCTGTTATTTAAGAAAGTATCCCATTCGACAGTGAAAAAGTGACAGTATTTGCTACATATATTTCATCTACAATATCTCCTCATAATAAAGCTGGTTATTGAATACATTTCACAAACAATCCATTAGATCGACAGGAGAAGATGGTTCTCATTATTCCATAACATCACTTTATTACTTTAGTGCTGTGCTAATGAAAATGGGAAATGCAGCAGGAGCCTATATTCCCAAGTAGGAAAAAGTAAGCACAGATGACCAACTGATTTTGAAAAAGAAATGAGCCCTCCACTTTTTGTCCATACCCTGACTTTCAGAGCTGGATATTTTCTTCTGCCCTTCCCCCATACAGTAGTCATGTGAAAATATAACAAAACAAAACTTTTGACAAAGTTTAAAGATTGATGCAAAGGAAGAATTCGAAGCATTTATCTATATCACTAAGTAACTACACAGGAAAATAATTAAACATTTGTAATCGTCTTCAATTCAAAATCCCACTAAAGAATATCAAAATCATTTAATATTCTTTCCAGTTTTGTTACATGAGCTATAGCAAAGGTTAGTGAATCTGATATGTATAAGAAATTGATGCCACCGAAAGAGTCCTTTCCATGGAAAATGCTATATGATCTTGACAAAAAGTAACTCAACAGTGACTAATGTTTACTACAAGTCAGTAGATTCTCCCCCATTTTACTTTGTTGTTGTATAAGCCCCAGGATCCTACTATAAACTAAGGGAAAGAGAGAATACCAAAAGGACACATACTGTGGACTTTTCACTAACCTTTGCAAGTGGAAGCTCAGAGCCAAGTTGGATTTAAATTGAATAAATGCCATAAATCTTGCAACTCAAAAATCATTAAACAATTTATACCTGTTTCCTGCAAAATTCTTCCTAGTCATCCAGTGCTTATTCTGATTATGGGTTACCAGGAATAATTTACCTTAGATAAAGCCTGGTAGATAAATTTAACTAAAAGTAGTAAAGTTGGTCAAGCTTGGTAATGACAAATTAGAAAAGTAAAGAAGCTATTTTATTTCAAATGTTTCTTTTAAATCTATTGAACAATTCATGCTTAAAAGATCCACAGTATGTGTATTAAGAATAGGACTTGGTATAAAAAATATGGCAAAAAGGAGTTTTCACTAATAGAGAAGTGAAGCAAAATATATATATTTTTTGCCTATTAAACTCTGCAAATAAATTTCACAATCTTTGTTTTCATCTCTAACCAAATTCAAGTTTTCAGATTTTAATTGATGCTAAATAAATCACATCAAAATGAAATAGATGTTTTTCATGATTTAAGGTGAAAATGTAAAGAAAAATATTTTAGTATCATTATTTAAACCTCTACTCATGTCATTTGGAATGAAATTTTGCACCCTTGTTATGGAAAAAAGTTTAAACCATTTTTGGGTAGAAATTGAAGAGTCTCTTCATAGATTATTTAGCACATAGCTTTAACTTCATTGAACAGGGATCCCAAATAGCATTATCATAAACCATATAAATGATTTCTATCTGATATGACAGTCTAGACCCTAGAAGTATAGTATTTTGACATACTACACAACATTGACTAGAATACAGCCTCCTTCTGTATTGTGTCATTATCATCCCCAAAGCAGATACTTTGTCCACATGACCTAAAAGGTCTTCACCACAGAGAACATGGTCCAGAAATCTGATAAAAGAGTAGGGAAGGAAAGACATGCTGTTTCCCTTTAAGGACGCAACCTGGACTTCTCAAAAACCACATCCAATGACCCACACATGAAGCAGACCTAGCTGCAAAACATGCTGGGAAATGTAGTCTTTATCCTGGACAGCCATGTATACTGGTAAGATTTGGAATACTGTATCTATGAAACACTGTATCTATGAAAGTGGAGAGTGAGTGAACCACAGTTGTCCCTGCTACATTGTCTTTGCATCATGTTCTCTTTCAGTTTTCAGTTTTTATCCCCATGTAAACAAAAATCTAGAAAGAAGTCATTTGTTCAAGAGAATTGAGTTTATAGCAAGAGCTTTTCATACTTTTAAGCAGGTGAGTAGAAAGCACTTTCACATTCTTGAAGTCAAGTGTATAGAGGTTAAAAAGGGAAATAATTAAGAGAAAATCAAGGGTACTCTTTAAAATTAGGGATTAATTTATTTAAGTATATAATGTTATACTATAGATTAGTCCATAGCAGACATTAAAGCTAACTGGTTTGAACATATTCATTTATTCTGTCACTATCCAACAAAAGTCTTTAATGTGACTCAAATATTTGCAACAGAATTAAATAGGTAGATTAAATAGATAGGTGATGTAACACCTGAATGATGGAGAATTAAAGTCAACTTTCTAAAGAGGTTCGAACTAGAGAGCCAGTTGGCACACAAAACTCATACTGTAGTATTTAACAGTTTTAAAGAGAGAATTCTTATTAGGATCTGGATTTTTTTTTCTGTACAAAGTCACAAAGTTAATTTGGAAGGAATATGAATTATATAATTCATACTGTCCATAAGATGAGGGCAAATTACTTTTCTAAGTATAAATTATAATTTAAATTTTACAGTTCCTCAAGAAGAGATATGTGTGTGATGTAGTAAACAATGTTTCCAACATCATTAATGACAAAGCAACATGAGTAGTTGACAAACCCTAGAATTTAAATCCCACAGTGGTAAATATTTAAACATCTAGCAACTAGCCAGCTGTGTAATTTAGGCAAGCTGCTCATCCATTCAAAAGTTGAATTCTCAATTTTGAAATAATGATACCTACATCAAGGTCATTGTGGCAATTTAATGATACTTTATATTAAGAACTTAAAAGGTAATTAGCTTTCCAGTCTATATACCAAATATTTATAAAATTTACAATATAAAATTGTCTAAATAAAAATATTTCATTATTAGAATCTATTTGTTGAGACTTATTTTTTCATTTATTTCAAGTGTGTGTAATTGCTGATTGAAGTGTCTGTGTTGTCTAGGTCTTGGCATCTGTGGATAATTTTTCTCTCATTCAGGTTAGGTTTTTCCTGGTTCTTATAATGAGTAACTTTCAATTGAATCTTGGATAATGTGGGAATTATGTTGTAAGATTCTGCCTCTTATTTAAAGATTGCATTTTATCAAGTCTCTTCTGGTACCATACCAGTGAACAAAGGTGGGTGGTCTCATTACTGATAGATGTGGAAAAAGTCCAAGTTTCTTCCTTGAACACATTACTGCTGGTGGAAGCTCCCACCTTGGCCTCCACTGATATCTCCCTGGTTGAGAAGGGTAGGAATGCCTCTTTACTGCTTTCGGTGTTATGTCCATTGAAATGGTGAGGGGTAGCCCCATTACTCCCAGGCAGTGGTGAAAGCCCTAACCCTCCACTGGGCTTCTTCTGACACCATCCAGGAGAACTGTTATTGCCAGGTGAGAGTGGAATCCAAGCTCTCCACCTAGTCTCCATGGCACTGAAAGTGACAGGAGGCTTTTTGCCAACCGGCAGGGATGAAAGTCCTAGTTCCACACTTGGCCTTCATGCACCACAGATACGTGCCTGTGTGTGTGTGCTCACATGTGAGTGTGTGACAAGCCTTTAACAGTCTTACAAGAGAGGAAGTCTAGGCTCTTTATTCAGCCTTTGCTGGTGGATGTGGAGTCATGATTTTTTCTGTGGTGTTTTGGCTGGAATAGAGTAGTTACTGCCTGGAATTTTTGTGTCTTGCCAGACCTATTCTTCCTTTTTCTTTGGCTAAACACATCAGTCTTTGGGGGGCTTTTTAGCCCACTGGTATTTCCAGATAGCTGGTTTCTCTAACATTGAGGCTAGGATATATGAAGAAAAGTGAAAACCCAGGGGACTCACCATCATTTTGTTCCCCAGATCCTGAGGTCCCTCGCTGGTATGCCTTTTCTCTCTACCTTTCAGAGATTCCATATGTCTGTTTTATGTATAACGCCCAGTGATTTTAGTTCTACTTAGGAGGAGGAATAGGGAAAAGTGCATCTACTTCTTTCCAGAGGTGAAAGTTCAGTCTTTTAACTATTAAGAAGAATATCTGAAACATACAAAATAATACTGTAACAGTTATGTAATTTTTAAAGCATGTTAACATAATGAACACCTCTTCATTCACTACTTGATCCTAGGACATAAACCTGTGCCCATCCCCCAGCTTCCAGGTATAAAACAAATTTTGTATTTATCATTTCCTTCCTTTTAGTAGGTTTTTCACCTATTTATTTTATATTTAAAAATACTATTTTGTTCACACACAAGCATATGTGTCCTTTTTTTCAAACTAATGGGATCATCTGCATACTGTTCTACAATTTTCTTATTAAAGTAACTATATTTTGATGTATTTGCAAGCTCTTCCTACAAAAGTCTATTCTGGAGCAATATTGTTCTTGACAAAACAGAAACTGAGTAGGTATTAATGTATTATACTTGGCTTTACTAGGGCAAATATATTGCTCTTTTTCATTTGACTTTCTCTCATTTGACCTTTCCATAAATCCACCATTCCTTTGAGTCATATACATAAGAATCAGAGTATGCTAGCAGTTTTTGTTCATTGCTCTTCATTTTCTGGGTAGACATATTTATGGAGGCATGGTTTTAGCTTGCTTAATATTATTCACATGTGCATTCACAGAGCAAAAAGTTGTATCCTGAAAGGGGTCATGACACTGAACTTATTCCAAATGCCACTTCTCATTTCAGTATCTCAAACTGTGGTATAAAGGAAACTATGGATTTCTCACCTGTCACACTTTTTAAAATCAAAGTCGAAGAGCACATTCTAGATAATGAGCACAAACTTGAACAAAATAAGTTCATGAAATTCACAGACAGTATTGTTTAGCTGCTGCTTCTTCATACATCTGCTAGTTCTTTATTCCTTTAAATAAAATCTACATTTGCAGGGTATTCAGAACTGAAGAATGCACTAGAAGCTCTGACATAAACTTGCAGTTTTTAGCATTATTAAGAGTGAAAAGACTTATGAATCTTAATTGGCTTTTGATTTAATTATAGTATATCATCCATAGTTACTTCTAATAACAAATCTTAAAGCTTCAATTTATCAAATTTCAAAAGTTAGCTAAATTTATAATGTTCATTATGATAAATATTTAGTTTGATTGGGATAATATACACTTATCGGTTATTTTCTCCTTTTAAGTGGAAATATATTTTGAAGTACATCTTAATAAAATAGTAGAAGTATATTGAGGAAAAGTAATCTTTCCTTTTAAAAATGTCCAAAAAGTTATATAAATCCATTTAAGAAACATATATATATATAATATATATATATAGTACTCAGTGTGTCAGTAACCTTTTAAGTATTTTATAAATTTTTAATTTTTTTTATTGGGGTATAATTGCTTTACAAAATTGTGTTAGTTTCTGCTGTATAATGAAGTGAATCAGCTATATTTATACATATATCCCCTCTTTTTTGGATTTCCTTCCCATTTAGGTTATCACAGAGCACTGAGTAGAGTTCCCTGTGCTATAGAGTAGGTTCTCATTAGTTATCTATTTTACACATAGTAGTGTATATATGTCAATCCAAATCTCCCAATTCATCCCATTCCCTCTTTCCCCCCTTGGTGTCCATACGTTTCTTACCTACATCTGTGTTTCTGCTTTACAAATATGTTCATCTGTACCATTTTTCTAGATTCCACAAATATGTGTGTTAGTATACAATATTTGTTTTTCTTTCTGACTTACTTCACTCTGTATGACAGTCTCTAGGTCCATCCACGTCTCTGCAAAAGGCACAATTTCATTACTTTTCATGGTTGGGTAATAGTCTATTGTATATATGTGCCACATCTTCTTTATCCATTCCTCTTTTGATGGATATTTAGGGTGTTTTCATGTCCTGGCTAAGTGCTACAATGAACATTGGGGTACATGTATCTTTTGGAATTATGGTTTTCTCCAAGTAATGCCCAGGAGTGGGATTGCTTGGTCATATGGTAGCTCTATTTTTAGTTTTTTAAGGAACCTCCATACTGTTCTCCATAGTGGCTGTATCAATTTACATTCCCACCAACAGTGCAAGAGGGTTCCCTTTTCTCCACACTCTCTCTAGCGTTTGTAGATTTTTTGATGATTGCCATTCTGACCTGTGTGAGGTGATACCTCATTGTACTTTTGATTTGCATTTCTCTAATAATTAGTGATGTTGAGAATCTTTTCATGTGCCTCTTGGCCATCTGTATGTCTTCTTTGGAGAAATGTCTATTTAGGTCTTCTGCCCATTTTTTGATTGGGTTGTATTGAGGTACATGAGCTGTTTGTATATTTTGGAGATTAATCCTTTGTCAGTTGCTTCATTTGCAAATATTTTCTCCCATTCTGAGGGTTGTCTTTTCATTGGTTATGTTTTCCTTTGCTGTGAAAAAGCTTTTCAGTTTCATTAGGTCCCATCTGTTTATTTTTGTTTTTATTTTCATTACTCTAGGAAGTGGGTCAAAAAAGATCTTGCTGTGATTTATGTCAGAGTGTTCTGCCTATGTTTTCCTCTAAGTGTTATAGTGTCTGGTCTTACATTTAGGTCTTTAATCCATTTTGAGTTTATAAATATTAATTTAGGTCATCTATATAATAATCCTGTGAGGTAGGCACTATTAGAATCTCCATATTATAGATGAGGAAACTGAGGCACAGAGAGGTTAAGTGATTGCCAAAGGATGGGCAGCTAGTTAGTGGTAACTAGGAAAAAAATCCAGGCAGTCTGCCTCCAGAATTTTCAGTCTTTACCATTAAACTACGCTATCTCGATTATACACACACACACACCCCTAAACACTGTGGTGATAATAAAAACAATAAGTAAACTTAATATTTAAAAAACTAGAAAAGCAAAGTTCTTCCAAGTAAATTTTTTGAGACATATTTTTGTTCTCTCTATCCTTATCCATACGTTTTTTACTTCTGGTTAGCACCAAATAACCATTACCTTTCTGATCAGTAGTACTTGCTAATCTACATCTTTATCTCCATTAAAATCTGACTGTAATTACCTTTATACAATATTTCCTGAATAACTTGAATCATTTCTTTAGTAGGTATTCTTTCATGTTTCTTCCATATTTTTATCACCTGTGTACATGTATTGGTTGACTGTACTCTTTTAGTGAGTTTGTGTGAGTGCCCGGATGTCAATTCAGCTGTTTTGAAGAGCGTTAAAGGCAGGCATTGAGGGGAGGGGCCCAGGAAAAGGGCATGCTCCACAGCCTCACGTAACAACAGCTGGGCCATGGTCACAGAGAGAAAAAGGAAGTGGAGCTCATTTTCCCTGCCTGAGGGTTATCCTAGAATTTTTCTTTTCCTCCAGTCAGAGGAAAGACAACCTCTCTGTCAGCTGCCTGCCAAAGTGGCCTTAGTTTTACTGGAGAGAATATACAGTCATAACAATGTGCTTCCTGTGTGTATAGTTTGTTCTTGTTAGGCACCAATAAACGTGCTTGGTTGATTCACAGCCACTCTTTATATTGATATTAACCAATCAATTGAAAGCAGTCAACGTTCAAACAAAATCTTATATTAGTGTAACAAGTGTATTTGTATTTTAAGCCTGATACTTTTACAAATTTAGACAAAAACCTGGCGAATATATATAAAAAGGCTAAAAGAGATTAAGCCTCAAAAGAGATTTTCCCAGTATGTCTTCCAAACACAGTATTTATTTCAGCAATTTGCATTTGGGAGACAATTAGGTGTTTGAAACAAATATTATTTGAGCCAACAGGTGTATGGATAATAAATGAACATTATATAACTCAGAAATGATTTTTGTTGTTACCCATTAGCACTTGTCAATAAAATTATATATATAGAAAAATATACACTGTTTGGGATTAAATGAGACAAGGATACAATGTTCTTCCTGTATTGGATAACACACACACCCCGCCCCCCGGCAGCCCTCACTGCCATCAGTTTCTTATTGCTGCTGTAACAAGTTAGCACAAACTGAGTGGCTTACAAAACACAAAGTATTATCTTTCAGTTCTGAAGGTCAAAAATCCAAAATGAAACTTACAGGGTTAAAATCAAGGTATCAGCACAGATGATTTCTTCAGGAGGCTCTAGGGGAGAATCCACCTTCTTGCTCCTTCCAGATTCTAGAAGCTGCTAGCATTTCTTGGCTCCCGACCACATCACTCCAACTCCCTTTCTCCTCCCTCCTACTTATAAAGACCTTGTGATTGCATTGAGTACAGCTGGGTAACCCCAGCCTCCCCCCGCCCCCTCCCAGAATCCTGAACTTAATCACACCTACAGAGCCTTTCACAGGTTTCAGGGATGAGGATGTAAATGTCTTTGGGGAGCCATTATTCATTCAGCCTATTTCCTCACCCACCAAAAGTATTCAAAACTGTTTGTTTCCAGCATGTCGATGGTCGTTAACAATCATGGATAACCAAATATATTTCTGCCTCAATCAAAGAAAAGTCTTCAGGAATCTAGAGTTTTCCAGGTTAATTGGGCCTTCCCTTATTAACTACAGCTGTAGCCATGACTCAGCTATCATTGTGCGTTTCACTTCTGCCCCTTAACAGTATTGCAGCAGTCAATTGGTTGTAAAGAAACATCAATGAAGACCTAAGTGGAATAAAATCAAATAAAGGCAGCTGGCATGGGAAATGGATATTTAAAAAACAGGACTGTGAAGAATATAAAAGGAATAAACTCTATTGACAATATTTTGATATGAAGTGGAATTATGGTATGATCCTTCAAGGATATAAAAACATTTTGTTGGTGTATTACTCAGAAATATACTTAGGTGCACATAAGAAAAACTTGATAAAGTCTTAAACAAAGAAGGACCATATTTTCCTTACTTAAAAGGCAATCTGCAAGTGGAAGCTTCAGTGCTGGCTTGACAGCTCCTTATCTCTATTCTCTGCCATATACGTTTGTCAGAAGATGGCTATTCCAGCCTCCAGGAATCCTCCCTGCATTTCAGAAATCAGACAGGAAGAAAATAACAAGAGCATAAATATGTGATGGCTGCACCTGTCCCTTTTTATCAGGAACACAAAAACTTTCCCTGACCACACTCAGAACTCTGTTACATTTGCAAAACTCTGTCACATGGCCACTCCAAGATACCACAGAACCTAGGAAGTAGCTGAGCACACTACTTTCTCCTAAGTAAGAGATTAGACTTTGACCAGGCCACTACCAACATCTGTCAGTTTGTTAATAGTTTTCTTATGTAAATGTTTTCTCATATAATTCATAATCAAGGCTGTGGTTCTGGTGAAAAGATCTATGTCAGGAATGACTGAGATGTGACACAAGGATCTTCATGTTTGCTGCCCATACTGGACTTTCCCTGAACACATCAAGTTAAAATTGCTGAATATTAGCTGAGTTGCCAAAGGGAATCCTGAGAACTGTACTTTTTCTGAACTAAGGAAACCATACTTTTCCCTAGGAACCAATGAGATGTGCTTGATAAACTAGTCATGTGTATAGAACAAATTTACCATCCAATCCAAAATTCTTGGAAAACAACCATGTAAATCTGCATGAACTTCCTCTTTTTTCCCCATAAAAACCTCTACCAATATTCCTCCAGTGGGGCACTATTCTGGGCTCCTCTGAAATCTGTGAGCCCAAATTGCAATTCTAAGACCCCAACTATCTTTTTGCCTCATTACAGTTCTTTGGGTTGACATTTTCAGGAGAAGTTTGCTGGGTAGCATTTTTAAATTACCTGGGAAGCTTGATCAAAATACACCAATACCCAGCTTCCTCATCATGATTATGGCATTATGAGATACACTGTGGGCATAAGGGCACGAACACAGATATTTTGGAGAGGAATTCCCTACCTCCTCTTCCCCATCCCACAACGTTTGAGAACTATTACACTATACACATAATGAACAAGGAACCTCCCAGAAGCAATGCACCAAAACTGTCTCTAATCTTTATACAAAGATTGTCCATGAAAATATTAGGGAGACATGTTTCCTATACCACTGACTACATTTCTGTTTAACTGCAAACTAAAGGTGATAAATCTCTAATTAATGAGCTCAAGGAGGTGTAGGGAGCATGTGTTCAAAATAGGTGACCCCGACATTACTCAATAAGAGATGAGTCTTTTAAACTAAGAAAAACTCTACTGAAAGACCCAATCATTTAGAAGAAATATCAGCTTAAATTAATTTACACACCTTTACTGAGAAAGATGATGAGAAAGAAGACCATTAATTACTATGCCTTTTATTTCTACAAATTTAATGTCTGGGGGAAAAAGTAGTCTATTTTACTGTATACTATGTTTATAAAGGATAATTTACAGTTCTTGTTCAAGGAAAAATATGATACCTTCCAAAATGTAACATATTTTTGGTTATACATATGTTTTGCCTACAATATTCTCCCTGAAAAAAAAAACTTGACACATTCCTTTATTAAACTTGAGTTGTAATAGCAGGAACTATCTTAATTTATTCCTCTAATTATCTCAGTAATCTCATGGTGTTTAATATAGAAATAAATTAGTTAATGAATTATTTTATTCAATGTAACCTGTAAAAAATTGTAGTGGGTAAGAAAGCAAATGTTCCTTTTCACTAAAGGAAGTAATTTAAATATCTTCAAATTTATTCTTTTTTTTTTTTATGAGAACCTATAGAGTAAGTGAACTTTTGAGACATAGTGCTATGGCTTTTCAATTATATTCTATTGGTTTGCTGAGAAGGGAAAGAGTAAGCAGGAGGAAATTGAAACTGTAAGATTTATAGTGGAGCAAAGTAAATCTGATTTGGAGTAATGAACATTTTCATGCCATAAAGAAGATTGCTTCAGTATTTCCATAATTTTTGGCAAGGAACTTTTATATTTTAACAGTCTTGTTGTTTGTCAATGAGAGATAATTCTTAGGGCCATTAATTGTTATACCATAAGATATTTTTAAATTCTCATTTACTAGAATTACTATGTATGAACAGATAACATAATGAATTGGAATGGACACATTATGTCATATTAGAACATTGCAGGAGATATAAAAATATTTTATAATTAAGGTGTCAGAAGTTGACAGTGGTCTAGGAAGGGGTCTATTTTGTTTGTGTTCTGCAGTTTCACATTCCTTCTGAATGGATTTGCCTTCACCACATCCTCAAGAGTGAGTAGCTTAAATCTCTATTTGCACAAAAGTAAGTAGGCTCTAGGATATTGCCTGTTGGAATTCCCTGGTGGTCTAGTGGTTAAGGCTCTGCACTTCCACTGCAGGGGTCACGGGTTAAATCCCTGGTCAGGGAACTAAGATCCCACATTTGCTCGGGGCAGCCAAATTTTTTTTTAAAATAGGATATGCATTTTGAGTCATTTTAATGGTGGAGTACTAAGTTTGCAATAAGGGATTTCACGTTTCTGTAGGAACAACTATTGCTCTTCAGAAGTTAATCAGTAGAATTGTTAGTAACATGCTAGAACTATTGCTGTGTGTTATAATGACATTACAGACTCTGTGAGACTTAACCAAAGGCTCAAGTTTCCATAGCTATCCATAGTCTTAACCTACATTTCTAGAAATAAATGGAACGATTCTGTTCCTTGCAAACTGGAAGAGTGTGCGAAGTTAAACACCAGTCACTGTAGCAAATAGTGACTTTTCAGGGTATGATGGTAGTTTAGGTAAAGGCAGGTGATGTAGAAATTCTGTGCATAGGGCCTAAAGTAATGTGAAGTTTCTTACCAAATTTTTAAGAATGCCTGTGTCCAGAAGAAGTGTTCTAGTATCTAGACATCAGCTTGATAACAGAGTTCAACCATTATGTCTATATAGTACATTAATAAAGAACATCATGTGGAAGGTGAGAATTATTTTCACACATTATTGTTAAGCTCTTTAAGAAAAAATGTAAAAGATTGATTTTAAAATATGACATGAGGATGCTGAGCCTCCTAGTAAAACTCACACAGTTGGGGACCTCTGGCTTTGCTGTTTATTAACAATGAGGCTGGTTTACATGACACTTTCATGTAGAAGTAGGAGGTTATCTGAGATTTTAAAATGTGAATTATAGTTCCATTGTACTTCCACTGAATTATGAGCCAGGGAATTATTTAATATTATTGGAGTTGTTCACTTGGAAGCTGATTATACGTTCTCTTTTGTGCGTTAATGAAGTATGGGATTTCTTGCATCTGCAGGAAAACTTTAATGTCTTTCTGAGAATTCTTTTTCAGGTAAACTGCATATTTCACTGCTAGTTTGGTACAAAGAATTCTAATGTGAAGATAATGTTATTAACACTTAAAAAACAAGAGAGTATTATAATTTCTTAAATTATTCTCAGACTTTGGAAATATAATTAAATATTTTGTGACTAATTTAATATAAGTGGCTATAATTTGGGGGAAAGGTATAAGGTATATTTTTCAGAGCTGAGTGTGGGGAGGGGTGATTATGCTTAAAAAATAAAAGATCTGAATAAAATAATAGATCTGGATACAATAAAACTTGGTCCTACTCTGCAGTTTACAACCCAGTATAGTTCAACAGAAAGACTCAGAGCTGATTTGTATATAATCTAATAAAATGCCATTTCTATTCATCTTTGCTTTGTTGTACTGCTTCCATGCTACGAACTTGTAGCAGTTTTTCCTCATTCTGATTTTTTTTGCTCTTTACACAATCCTATCATTACAATGATGATGCTAATTACAATCTGATTGGTATTATTACATGTGGAGTTTTTACTCTGTACCAGACTGTGTGCTAAGCCAATCAATCCAATGCAATAGGAATCAACAGAGTGGTTATAACTGGATTGGCTCTGGAGTCAGATGCACATGCTGTATTTTCTGATCAATGATGAACTTTGTGACACTATTATCTACCTCTCTCTGTATCAGTAAAATGGAAACGATAATAACATGTACTATTAAGACTGTTGTGAGAATTAAATGAGTGCTTGGCATGTGATAACCAATTCATAAATTATAGATGTTGTTATTAATATAATTAGCTACATTTTACAGTTGAGAAAACTAAGGCTTAAAGATGTAAAGCAATCTGTCAATATCATATAGCTATCAAATGGTTTACACAGGGTTTGGATCTAAATCTTCATTCTGACATCAGAACCACACTTTTAAATACTATGGCCATGCTACTGTCTAATATCACTAATCTAGTTTTGTCAATTATTTTCATGTTTTAACATTTTATCCATGGAGAAACGTAAACTATATAAGGAGGCTGAATGTTGACTTAATATAATTGAAGATGGAAATATTATGCTTTATGCTGGGTATGGTAAATGTTGACCAATATTGTATGTACATAGATGAAGAATATATGATCTTCTTACATTGAGAAATGCCCCTTTGCTAGCACATATGCATGCTAAAATATTTCTTGTTGGAATGAGGAAATAACCTTGTGAACAGATTCATGTGTTCCTATGTATAAACTGAAGAATGAATGTAAATTAGAAATTGAGTTGTAGGATGGAAAAAGCATGGCAACTGGTATTTATGGGGAAATAAAACTAACAATTACTGACAGAGTACCGTGGCTCTACCTGTTCATTCTGATATTAATTATCAAATGATCCTGTAAGTCATTATTATTCCTATTTTAGAAGTAATAAAACAGATACTCATATACATTGGGTAATTTGTTCAACATCATTGTAATGGAACAAAAGATTAATAGAGACCAACAAACGAAAGAAGAAAAAAGAAAAAAATTTAGTTAAATATGTACATCCGTTGCAATTAAACCTGAAGGTCATTTAGAATGATATTCTAATATCTGGTGACAGTTTTAATTAAACACCTCCCAGATGCATCGTTGGATGGTTTTGGCTAATACAATTACCAGCACCAAACCAGGGATGAGCTCCATTTTCCCAGTGTCATTTAGTTCAGTGGTCCCCAAGCTTTTTGGCACCAGGGAATGGTTTTATGGAAAACAATTTTTCCACTGACAGTGGGTGGCACAGGGGGATGGTCCAGGCGGTCATGTGAGCGATGGGGAGGGCAGATGAAGCTTCACTCGCTGGCCTGCTGCTCACCTCCTGCTGTGCGGCCCAGTTCGTAACAGGCCGCGGACCTCTGACTTAGCTGACCCAGCTCTTCAATTCGGTATGCATTTCACTTGTCTTAGTGTGCAATCCTATATACGCACTGAAATTTGATTGTGTTTTTAAGCAAAAGTGTTCCGTTTGGTTAACTTAATCTATTTCGGGGATTGGTAAATAAATTGCTAAAAACAAAACAAAAACTACTAAGATAGAATTAGTCAGAGCTGATCTTGGTCAAAATCACTAAATGATAGAAGCAGGCCGATATTACAGGGAGCATGACAATATTACAGGGAGTTTGGGGCTGTGGGAACACTGTCACCAACTCTTCAGTGGAAAAGTCATTCAACAGAAAGGTAGGGGTCAGCTAGTATCCCCTGAGAGAGTCCCCTGGAAGCCAGTTCTATTTGCTATGATTGAAAGATGGAATAAAGTAAGCACAAGACTGTAGAAAAAGTATTTATGCTGTTAAATGCATTTCTTCAGTTTTAGGAGACAACACTGATTTTATCCCAAGGACAAAAATACTATTGTAAGAAATGGGGATGTGAAGGGAGGATGAGCTTCAAATTAGACAGGAGGATAATCAAGGCAAGGAGATCACCTAGTAGTATTATTTCTAAAATAGAGATAACAATTACTTATAGGATTGTCCTAAAGATTAACGTAGATCACATGTAGGATAGTGTCCATCACATAATACAAACTGAAATTTTATTTTGTTCTTTCAAACTCTGCTACACAGATACAAAAATAAAAGCCCCCATTTATGGATTAAGTTACTCTATCAAGTCTCCCTCAAGGAATATCAGTAGAACCACAATTTTTTAAACATTCTTGTTTTTTGTGATCTGTTGCTTTTAGTAATATCTCCTTGCAGAGCCAGAGTTCCTGACAGTAACTGTGTGTTTGCTTCGGGAGCAAGAGACTCTAAACTAAATTGTGAATCTCCTTTGCTGTAAAACTTGCAACATCTGTAGGCAATAATGGCATCCTGACTTTAGCCAATATGGTTCAGTTTATTGTGTTGCCCACAGATAGTCCTTACCTTGAGGAAACTGGGATTCATTCCCACAAATAAAATACCTGAGCTAAAGACTAGGAGGGTAGGGAGAAACACAATAGGGAGCCTTATTTTCTTCTCTATTTCTTGATTTGAAGTCAGCTTCAAGTGAGTGGATGAAAGCTTCAGAGATATCCCACTGACTAAGAAACTTTAGGACCCTCACTGAGGCCATAATTTAAAACAGATGATTTGTGTTATCAATTAGATAATAAAAATAGAAAACTACCCATCTTTATACTATGAAATGTAAATATGGTAGTATGTTTGGAAGACAGTGGTTAATTTTTAATTAATTCAAAAGTTTTCAGTATCTTTTTAAAATTTGGCTTAAACTTTTTGATCTCAAGTATCTTAAAGTATATACTGTATTCCATTTCTTTTCCATCTGTGCATGTTCCATTCCCTTGTTTAACCATTTTTATAAATCTCAAAACTGTTTTTTAAGACTCTACATAAGACCCTACATAAGATTTTAACTTCTTATTTTTAGTATTCACATGTTTCAACAAACCCATGATTTGGGTTTGATTGTAGTATAGACATTTTATATCTTTCTCTCATTACATATTATATGTAATTTATTCAATGTATGAATTAATTAGATATTTACTCTACCAGATAAGAGGAGTAAAATGATGACTGAAGCATTAGACCCTAATCTGTAGGACTTCATAGGTTAGTACATCATTGTTCAATAAAAATATACTAAAAGCCATATAGGTAATTTTACATTTCCTAGTGGTATCTTTAAAAAAGTAAAATTAAATACATTAAATAAATTAAAATTATATATTACTACATGTCAAATATTTCATAAAGTAATCAATACAAAACTTTACTGAGATATTTTATATTTCTTTTTCCATTCTTAGTCTTGGAAAACTGGTATTAGTTTTATAATTAGCAGGACATCTCAATTTGGGCTACCCACATTTCAAGTGCTCAAAAGCCACATGTAGCTAATGGTTACTGTGTTGGATAGTACAGGCCTAATGGATCAATAAAGATATATGTAAATGATACAAATTAACTTTGAATGAGTTATTTTGAAGAATGCTAATGGTATACTGTAGGGAAGATTTTAAAGAAAGTCTATGGTGGAGAAACACTTCAGTAGAATAAACATGTCAATATCCTGTTTTCTTATATAGTCATGGAATAAGATGGGTTGTAATAAAATGGAATCAGCCTTTAGTTATTTAAATTCACTTCCAGATCTGCAGATGCAGAAATGCTGAGTAAGTAACTTGGAATAAACTAGAATTTAGAAACCCTGGCTTGTACTTTAGCCTTTCAGAAACTTAACAATGGAAGATTAAAACAGGCACACTCATGAGTGGTCATAATATGGAGAAAATGACATTTGACGGAACTCTAAGGTACTTGGGAAAATACATCAGCTTTAGGGGACTACTTCCCTCCAGAGAAACCTCTGGCTATGGTGAAACTGAACATGTCTATACTCTATGACTCTGAGTCCAAGACTAGGTATTTTTCCTAATGAAATAATCAGACACATATACTGAAGCTCAAAGAAAATACTGTAAAAATAGAGACAAATATCAATTTTAATTTTTACATATTATTGTGAAAACAGTTCAGTGTAAGTATTTTCAGAGCTACTAACTTTATCCTTCCATTTGAAAATCTGTCTCTGACAAATATTTTTATAGGATAACATTTGTCAAATAAGTTGTCTTTTTGTATGAGTCTTTTGAATGTTCACTAGATGTTTCAAAATTTGGGCCTTTATTTCACTCAATTCTGGTATAGGTGATACATTTATCCAATAAAAACAGAGTTTCTCAACCTCAGTATAGTTGATATTTTGTAACGTAATTCTTTTATGGGGGTCTGTTAAGTACATTGTAGGATGTTTAGCTGCATACTTAGCCTTTATACAGTAGATGGCAGTTGCACTATCCAAGTTGTAACAACCAAAAATACCTTCAAGGCACAGCCGAATGTTCTCTGTGAGACAAAATTGCCTTTGGTTGAAAACCATGTATAAAGAGTGGTAGATCCATCAAGATTCTTTTAATATATTGAGAAATTCAAAAGTTTAATTATAGATTTGCAAAATTAAACCTTGTCTACAATCTGTTCTATCATCTTTTAATTTGGTTTCACTCTGCTCTGTAGAGATAAATTTTAAGGTCTTCCCATTTGTAAACTTTGTTTCCAATAATTACGTTTCACTAGAATCTACAAAAGATTAAGGTTTTTAAAGCTCCATAAAGTGAATAGTCTGTTTCAAAATTTTGCATATGTTTAACAAACTGCAATCAAATTTAGGAAAATTATGAAAATATCCATGTCACTGTAAAATTACATGTATTAAAAATTAATTGTGCATCAATTACGTATCCTGCAACTTTACCAAATTCATTGATTAGCTCTAGTAGTTTTCTGGTGGCATCTTTAGGATTTTCTATGTATAGTATCAGGTCATCTGCAATCAGTGACAGTTTTACCTCTTCTTTTCCAATCTGGATTCATTTTATTTCTTTTTCTTCTCTGATTGCTGTGGCTAAAACTTCCAAAACTATGTTGAATAAAAGTGGCAAGAGTGGACATCCTTGTCTTGTTCCTGATCTTAGAGGAAATGCTTTCAGTTTTTCACCATTGAAAACAATGTTTGCTGTGGGCTTGTCATATATGGCCTTTATTATGTTGAGGTATGTTCCCTCTATGCACAAATTTTGGATAATTTTTAGCATAAATAGGTGTTGAATTTTGTCAAAAGCTATTTCTGCATCTATTGAGATGATCGTACGGTTTTTATTCTTTAATTTGTTAATATGGTGTATCACATTGATTGATTAGTATATATTGAAGAATCCTTGCATCCCTGGCATAAATCCCATTTGATCCTGGTGTATGATCCTTTTAATGTGTTGTTGGATTCTCTTTGCTAGTATTTTGTTGAGGATTTTTGTGTCTATATTCATCAGTGATATTGACCTGTAATTTTCTTTTTTTGTGATACCTTTGTTTGGTTTTGGTATCAGGGTGATGGTGGCATCGTAGAATTAGTTTGGGAGTGTTCCTCTCTCTGCTATATTTTGGAAGAGTTTGAGAAGGACAGGTGTTAGCATTTCTCTAAATGCTTGATAGAATTTGCCTGTGAAGCCATCTGATCCTGGACTTCTGTATATTGGAAGATTTTAAATTACAGTTTCAATTTCATTACTTGTGATTGGTCTGTTTATATTTTCTATTTCTTCCTGTTCAGTCTTGGAAGGTTGTGTTTTTCTAAGAAGTTGTCCATTTCTTCCAGGTTGTCCATTTTATTGGCATAGAGTTGCTTGTAGTAATCTCTGATGATCCGTTGTATTTCTGTTGTGTCAGTTGTAATTTCTCCTTTTTTCATTTCTAATTTTATTGATTTGAAGCCTCTCCCTTTTTTTCTTGATGAGTCTGGCTAAAGGTTTATCAATTTTATCTTCTCAAAGAACCGGTTTTTAGTTTTATTGATCTTTGCTATTGTTTTCTTTGCTTTTATTTCATTTAGTTTTGCTCTGATCTTTAAATCTCTTGCATTCCTATACTCTAACAACAAAAGATAAGAAAGAAAAATTAAGGAAACAACCCCATTTACCACTTCAACAAAAAGAATAAAAATCTAGGAATAAATCTACCTAAGAAGGCAAAAGACCTGTATTCAGAAAACAATAAAACACTGATGAAAGAAATCAATGATGACACAAACAGATGGAGTGATATACTATGTTCTTGGATTGGAAGAATCAATATTGTGAAAATGACTATACTACTCAAACCAATCTACAGATTCAATGCAATCCCTATCAAATTACCAATGCCATTTTTCACAGAACAAAAACATTTACAATTTGCATAGAAACACAAAAGACCCCAACTAGCCAAAGTAATCTTGAGAAAGAAAAACGGAGCTGGAGGAATCAGGCTCCCTGACTTCAGACTATAGTACAAGGTATAGTAATCAAGATAGTATGGTACTAGCAAAAAAAAAAAACAAAAAACAAAAAACCCAGAAATATAAATCAATGGTACAAGATAGAAAGTCCAGAGATAAACCCACACACCTATAGTCACCTAATCTAGGACAAAGGAGGCAAGAATATATAATGGAGAAAAGCAGTCTCTTCAATAAATGGTGCTAGGAAACTGGACAACTACATGTAAAAGAATGAAATTAGAACACTTCTTAACACCATACACAGAAATAAACTCAAAATGGATTAAAGACCTAAATGTAAGACCAGACACTATAAAACTCTTAGAGGAAAACATAGGCAGAACACTCTGACATAAATCACAGCAAGATCTTTTTTTGACCCACCCTCTAGAATAATGAAAATAAAAACAAAAATAAACAAATGGGACCTAATGAAACTTAAAAGCTTTTGCACAGCAAAGGAAACTGTAAACGAGATGAAAAGACAACCCTCAGAATGGGAGAAAATATTGTCAAATGAAACAACTGAAAAAGGATTAATCTCCAATTCATGAAGCTCAATGTTACAAAAAGAAACAACCCAATCGAAAAATAGGTGGAAGACCTAAATAGACACTTCTTCAAAGAAGACATACAGATGGCCAAGAGGCACATGAAAAGATGCTCAACATCACTAATTATTAGAGAAATGCAGATCAAAACTACAATGAGGTATCACCTCACACTGGTTAGAATGGCTATCATCAGCAAATCTACAAACAACAAATGATGGAGAGGATGTGGAGAAAAGGGAACACTCTTGCACTGTTTTGGGAATGTAAATTGACACAGCCACTATGGAGAACAGTATGGAGGTTCCTTAAAATACTAAAAATCGAACTACCATATGACCCAGCAATCCCACTACTGGGCATATACCCTGAGAAAACCATAATTTGAAAAGACATTTGTACGCCAATATTCACTGCAGCACTATTTACAATAGCCAGGACATGGAAGCAACCTAAATGTCCATCAACAGAGGAATGGATAAAGAAGATGTGGTACATATATACAATGGAACACATTAATCAGCCATAAAAAGGAACAAAATTGAGTCATTTGTAGAGATGTGGATGGACTTAGTGTCTCTCATACAGAGTAAAGTCAGAAAGAAAAAAAACCAAATATTGTATATTAACATATATATGTGGAATCAAGAAAAATGGTACAGATGATCCTATTTGCAAGGCAGGGATAGAGATGTAGACATAGAAAACAGACATGTGGACACAGGGTGGGAAAGGAGGGTAGGACAAATTGGGAGATTAGGATTGACATATACACAATACTATGTGTAAAACTGATAGCTAGTGGGATCCTGCTGTATAGCACTAGGAGGTCAGCTCTGTGCTCTGTGATGACCTAGATGGATAGGATGGGGGGGTACGAAGGGGGTCCAACACAGAGGAGGATATATGTATACATATAGCTAATTCACTTCATTGTACAGCAGAAACTAACACAACATTGTAAAGAAACTATACTCCAATAAGACAAAATTTTCAAGAAAAAAAAAAACCTTGTCAAAACCCCCAAATATTTGTAAAGTATTGATGATAGGAAGCAAAAAGGCCATGTGAATATTGACCTCCTAAAACATATCATTTAAATTCAATATCTCATATATTGCAGAATTTTTCTAATTAAAATATTCTATTTTTCTGTTATACATACTTGTGCATTTTGAAAATTATGGCTCCTATTTTGATTGGTTATTATGTCTTTATTAAATACAATAGTAAATTATTAATGCACTACAACCAGTTTAATATACATTGTATGCTATATTGAGTTTCATAACATAACATTATCTTGAGCACAATTCCTTTAAAATTTGTATTTTGTTCTATGCTGAATTTTTTAGATGAATTTTCAGTAGCATTTATAATAATATCAAATGTTTCCTCTTTGACCAAATCAACTTTGAAATGATGGAACCATTATTAGAATAAATTGATTTTCTATTGGAACCTGATGACACTGGCCCTATTTTAAGTGTTTGCAAAGCCCTTCTTCCAATAGAGCCAACACTTCACAGCTATGGCTTCACTTATTGTAAAAGCACAAAAACCATGGACTAGTTTAGTAAAATGTACTTAGTAGAGCATCCTTTGATCTAAATGGAAAGCCATGCTCTACAGGGTGATGTGTCAAAATGATCCCTGCAGCTCTCTGTTAAATCAACAGCTTCCAACACATCCTCCTTTGAAGTGCTATTAATTTTGAAGTCTTTGGTGATTCTTCCTTAATAGATTTATGTCTTTTAGTTTTTACATGGTTATTAATACCATTATTACTAATTATACTTTCATCATCAAATTTCTTGAGAAAATATATATTTAGTGCATACATAATTATTAAACTCACTCTTCTGTTTTCTTAAATTCATTGCTTCCAAAAGTGTTTTCCCCCAAAATAAATAGGATCAACATATAGAATGAAATAACAATTGCAGATTTATTTCAGTGGCAAGTTTTCTGTGATACAAGTGAAGCTTAAGCTTCAAATTTTTTTCAGTTGCACCTGACTTTTCCAATGTCCTAGAGGTAGTTCTAGAAATGTATTCACAATTTTTTTTAAATTTGCAAAACTAGGGTATTTTACCCTCCATACTTTAAGATTGATCTCTGTTTCTCTTCCCACTTCTAACCACTTTTTTCCTCTTGTTGGTTGATGTTGGATCAGCTACATGCTATTCTGGGATATAGCAGAATTTGAGTTGGAAGCACATTTAACATTTTCTAAGCTATACTGAGATGCCTTGGTGTCCCTTTTGCATATATTTTCATGGTGTAGGAATGACTTATAGAAAATCTGCTGCACACTGTTCAGACATATCTGATATCATGTGCCATGAAAGTGAAGTGCCAAAGGTCATATTCCAATGTGAACAGGACCCACAGTGCCAAGTATCAGAATAATGTGAGGAGTGGAGAAGAAACAAGGTTTGACAAGTAAAGAATCAGAAACCAGTCTATGAAAAATTTTCCAGTGAACAGGTGTGTAAAATTATAAGTGTAGGATTGAGTTTTCATTAACATCTAGTCAGAATGGAAATTCTCTCCAGTCAGGAATATAGGAATATGCTCTGAATATAAAATGCATAGCAATAAATGTCACACACTTGGACACACAGACACACATGCATGCACACATGTTTATTATAAAAAATAAAGCTTATCAAAGCTGAGTTTTAGAGAAGAAACAGAAGTTCTATAAACAGCAAACCTGTCGGTGTATAGAGTTTCATGCATTTTGCATCTCGACATGTCAGATCATATCTTAGTGTATCTAATGCATCTCTTTGTGGTGAAGAGCGCCTATTCGAAACAACATGCCAAATTACCACCATGTGTAGTAATACAGTTTGAAGAAAGAAGTATTCCAGTGAAAAATCTCCTACACGTATTTGTCAAGAAGTCAATGTAGGTACTACAAGATTAATAGATTAAAAATTATGTAGATCAAAACAACATATTAGCAATTTTAAAATTATTTGAATTATTCTTGTTTATGCTATAATTTGAGATTGATTTTGTCTGTTCTTTCAGAATTATTGATTACAGTAACATTTAAAGTGATTATTGTAAAGTGCATCCCATAGTAAATGAATATATTATGTAATATTGCCAAACTTTGAAATGTTCTAGTTTATTTTCCAAAGGTAGAAAAATACTCTTTGTATTTAATTTTATTCTCATAATGTTGATTTTTCTAAAAAAGTCTTCATCATTTTATAGATTTCTGGTCTTATAAATCTTAGATCCATTCCTTGATTTTTTTTTTTTTTTTTTTTTTTTTTTGGTATGCGGGCCTCTCACTGTTGTGGCCTCTCCCGTTGCAGAACACAGGCTCCGGACGCACAGGCTCAGCAGCCACAGCTCACGGGTCCAGCCGCTTCGCGGCATGTGGGATCTTCCTGAACTGGGGCACAAAACCACGTCCCCTGCATCGGCAGGCAGACTCTCAACCACTGAGCCGCCAGGGAAGCCCTATTCCCTGATTTAAACTATGGAAAATGACAACCATTTTGGCAAAACAATTCATATTTCTCTTTCTACAGCTGTGATGTTTAACCTCTATTTCCCAAGTATTTCATTCCTACTGTATAATTTCACATAAACACTCATAAACCATTACCTTTCTGAGCAAACCAGGGTGTAGCGTCACTCCTCTGGAAGCAGCAATAGTTTTGGATTTCTGCCCTTTGAATTTTTTCATTCTATAGCGGAGTAAATAATAACACATATTTTCCAGTAATGTTTTGAGAAATTAAATTCAATGGAATAATTTTTACCCTAAATTCCAGATGAATATCTCATCTATTATCATTCTTCTTGTTGTGTGTGTTTTTTGTTTTTTGTTTTTTTTTTTGTCCATGAGATCGGCTCTCAAAATGTTAGCTTAACCTAGCTTCTTACAGCTCCAAATCCTCTGACTCAGTTTTGTCTTTCATTGTCCTTTGTGTACTCTAGGAAAGAACCATTTATGGCATTAAATAGTATTCCATTTTCCTTCTTTTTTTTTTAATCATCATGAGTCCATCAAGCAAACATTTTCCTCTCAGATCCTTTAGTTGAGAGGATAAAGGATTGAATACCAGGTTAGGTTTGGGTAAAGCTAACTTTAACATGCATTTCCTTTTCAAACTGCTACTTCTCTTTGGATACAAAAAGGTTTTCTCTCTTTCTAAAGTAAATTAATGTGAATTTACCAAGTATGGAAGAGGTTTTTTTTTTTTTTTTTTTTTTTTTTCCTTATTGAGGTACTTAGGTCCCTGAAATGATGCTGTGTTTACTTATGAATTCTTTATTCTCTTTCCTATTTGCCCAGGGAAAAGAAATTGAGGGTTGCCCTGGAAATAGTTATTTGAGAGTTGTCTCCCATTGCTGGATGGAGGCAGTGAGGCCTGTATCTCCTTCTCATAGACATCTTCTTGTCAATGTCCTGTCCTTCTGTTTAAATCTTCTGGCCCAGGAAGCATTTCATTAAATGCTCAAGTATGTTGGTTCCTATTCTAAAATTTCATATACATAGTATATCAAAGTTAGCCATCTTTTATAAATAGGTGTGAATAATTTGGACAATTCATTCATTTAATACAATGATTCCCAACTGAAAACCAGTCTGTCAGACACCTTCCAGCACATCACGAAAATCTTCATATCCATTCCAGCACACTAGTCCTTACCTGTTTCCTTTTCCAGTCCTTTCCCGCATGAAATACTAGACACTTGTATAGACATGTGCTCTTTGCCTTTTCTTCAAAGCTACTGCAGGGCCCAGTACACTTCTGTGTACTGTGTACATGAAGTACACTTCTCATATGTGTCTCCATGTCTTAAATGAGAAAGGATAATGGTGAGTCTAGGTATAATTTTACAGTTAACTTTTGGTGGACTCTTTCTTAAAATGTGACCAAGCTTGGCCATGTGAAATTCCAGTGGACAGTGAAAATTAGGAAAATCTGGGAAATGAACCCAAGAACTATTTCCAGGTCCACAGACAGATATCTAGAAAATATTTTCAAGTGTATATTTTGCCAGGAGATCAGTTCAGTTGAGGATGAAATGATATGGAATGAGCTACTTTTGCTGAAATGGGTCAAAGGTAATGGGGTTCAAATCAAAGGACTATAGAGGGTTTTCTAGGAGGACCGGAGAACCCAGAGATAGGGAAACTAGGAGTCAAGAAATTTATAAGTTTGGGGCAGCGTGTAACAGTATCTCATCTGTCAGACTTGAATTTAGGACAAATTCAGTTCTTCATGGGGGGAGGAATATGCAAAAAGTAAGGAAAAGCCCTGAGCTAGAGAGTCTGATATAGTTTGAAAGTAATAAGGCAAGAAATAGACCCAGGAAAGTGACACTGGGAAAGGAAGTTATCATGAACCCACCTACAACCTTTACTGTACTAAATATGTAACATATTATTTTAATACACATAAATATACATATATATATACACATACACAAGCATGTCTATTTTACCATTTTATTAAGTTCATATAAGAAAGTTTAAATACCATGGGAAGATCTGCAAGTAAATAAATTTCTCTACTGAAAAAAGATTTATTATATATCATGTACTATCCAGTGGATTATATACTAATTATTCTGAGGATACTAATGCACATTCACTGCCTTTAACAAGCTCAAAGTCCAGTAGGAGAGACAGACTATAAGAGAACAATTACACATGGAACTAAGACGAGGGTAGGTTTTGCAGGACTTCAGGATAACAAGTAACCAAATCTTGGTTGTCGAAGTGGTAAGGAATGGATTCATGCAGGTGACCTGAACTTGGATCTTTTGTGAATACACACCAATAATTTGAAAAGTGCACACTGTATCCTGAATAACACTATTCATTACAATGCTGAAATCCAGTCACCATTTCTGAGATGCAAAGAGGAAGCTGGAAAAGCTCATGTCTCAATTCTGAGATTCAAATGTTGGACTGCAGTTATCTCAGAGTATTTTGTCTCAGAGAACCTTTGGCCTTAGAGTCAAGACTGAGATTAAGCTAAAAAATATCCAAGTATTTCTGCTATGGGGAGAAGGGAATAACATGCCTGGAATTTAATCAGGGCTTGTTACAGATTTTCCCAATAATATATAGTCTTTTGTCTCAGAAAAATAGTTAAATTGTCAATAGTTTAGACTTTTAAGAGTGTTTATTTTTTACATTTTAAAATAGGATAATGGGGGATAATTAGGCAATAATTAATGTAAAGTGCTAAGATTGAAAATTAGCATATCACTGAAAAAAATAATTTCAACAAAGAAAACTACCATCACAAAATGCAATCAATATATACATATATATTGAATTCCTTCCTTCTTTGCTCCCTTTCTTTTCCATTTTTTCTTTTTCATTATCACATCAATAGGTAAACATTATAAAAATTATATAACAGTAAACTTCCAAAAACTGTAACTAAGTGATGTGATCTTACAATCTCCCAATAGATAATTGTTGAAGGATTGAAATAAAATTTGGAAAACAGTATCACTCTCCTTCCCATGTGAAATATACCCACTTGGTTCCACAACTACTGTCCTGCCTACTCTCCTCAGATGGACGAATTTGTAATTGTATCATGTATGTTTAACTGAACACAATATTTCAAGAATATGATGGTCTGCTGGAGTTTGCTATGGGTCAAGTTGTGTCCTCCACAAAAGCTGTGTTGGAGTCTTAAAACCTAGTACCTCAGAATGTGACCTAATTTGGAGATAGGGTCTTTACAGAGGTAATCAAGTTAAGATGTGGTCATTTGGGGTGGGCCCTAATCCAATGTGACTGGTGGCTTTGTATGAAGGGGAAATTTGGAAGACATATACAGAAGAAAGACAATGTGAAGACACAAGGACGTGTTCTATAGGCTAAGGAATGCCCAAGGCTACCAGAAGGTAGAAGGGAGGCATGGAAGAGATTGTTTCTCACAAATCTCAGAAGGAACCAATAACTGCTAACACCTTCATCTAAGATTTCTAGCCTCCAGAACTGTGACACAATTAATTTCTGTTGTTTAAGCCACCTAGTTTGTTACATAACATCAGACCTAGGAAACTAATATAGGTTCAGAGAAAAAAATTGTCAGCCCTCTCCTCTACATAATTTTTAATCAGTCTCTTAAGTTTGCATTTGCTTCTATTTCATTTTGCTATCTGTCAAAAATTCTTTTGCTAACTTCTAAGTATGAAAAAAGAAAAGAAGTTACAAATTATTACTTTGGAATTCACTTTAAATCTTAACTATTAATGTTATGTGTAAGTCATAATATAATTTTAAGCTAAATTATTCTATCTAAAAAAGATCATTACTGTTTGAGAAATAATGCTATACTATGGAACTAATAAAACTTTAAAAATAAATACTGCTGTGGGTTGTGAGATACCACAGATCCTTAATGAGCTATGACACTGGATTACTTTACATAGAATACATGTTTAAAAGCTTGAACAGTACAAATAACTGATTTTCTATGATGTTATATAACTTTTCTATGCCTGACTAGCTGCTTGCATTATTTATACCTCTCAGTTTGTGATGGAAACATAGGTTAAGAGTCATGAATCTTTATGCCTCACTTGACAAGGCAACTAATACATCACTAAGCCTCTCCATTCTTGTAAACTTACCTGTAAACCAATAGTGTCAGTCCTGAATTATTTTTGATATTGAATCTATTGATGAACTGCAAAGGTTAAAATTAAAGTCTGACTTAAGCTGTGATCAAGAGCATGGTGTTAGAGCACCAAGTGATCTGTGCAGATTATAACCACAAATATACTTCAGATTCAGCTTTGTAGGTCTGCTACGAAGCTCTAAGTTCCCTTTCTATCTCTCTCAAGGAGATTCCTTTGGAAAAAAGGGCTGATAAAAATCAGTCTCTCGAATCCTGATGACTTTGTGAACAAAGCACCCCGCCTCTGTAGTTTCATTCAGGTGGAATTTTAAGACTTAACAGATAAATTTGACGAAGGTGATCTGTGCTCTATTACTTGTAGGCAAGTATTACGGATCAGAAAACTACTCATTGCATTTCATAGAGGTTCAGAAGAGCTTGATATCGCTCCTGGTTAAGGGAATAAATTCATGACTCATTGAAAACTTTACCACATCTCTAGGCTCTATTTGAAGGCTAGAACATCAATTCTCTGCAGCTTATCTCATTTAAACAGACAGGTTTCAACGATAGCAGGTTATCAAGAGAAATGTAGACATAGATGAATTCAAATATGAAAAAAAAAAGATAAACCCACTGGGCTAAGATAGCAGAATATCAAAGGTTGTGTATTAAGCTGGAATTTCTTTTGGATTATCTTAAATGTAAATGAGTAAATATCATCAAGCCTGAGGATGCTGGCAGCAGGGCTCTCTGAAATGCTATTACTTCCTCCCAAGTATTAGATATGACCTAACCAGCCCATGGGATTGTATTAATAGCTTAATCATTTTATCATACCAACAGATCTGAAAGAAATGAGATTTTTGCCTTCAATTTTATTTAGTTTTTCAATCTTGAAGTAAAAGTCAATGAGCAGCATTTCCCTTGGATTAAGTGCTTACTTTGTGCCTATTTATGGATACTATTTGATCAAAATTGTAAATTTTAGATGAGTTATCTCTGGATTTGTTCATATTTTGTGCTTATGAAAATACACATGTAAATACATTTTAATGATTATAATAAAATCACATAATGTAATGGACTTCTTTATCAAATTGTAGAAATAGTAGTGAAAAAAGAAATAATATTTACCTAATAAATAAGTGGTCAATTGTTGTGTCTAAAAATGATTTGAAAATGAATTATTTTCAATTTACTGGGGAGACTTTGGATTTAAATATATATAACATTAAGAATCTCTTCACAGAGTAAAGAGTAGTATTAATTAAAGTTTAATTTTTTTTCAAAAATGTAGAAATATATATTTTCTCACAGATATTAATAAGCTTTGTTAAATACAAATAAATTCTATGGAGAAAATAGTGATAAAATATTTTTATTGAAACAAGTATATTGATAGTATTCCAATGACCAATTTTATAATTTCTATTCAATAGGGATTTAAGAGGAAAATTGATCCTCAGAGAATGACACTTTCAGGAGAGTATAGTTTTTTCTTCTCTGCCTTGAATGGGGCAACATATCCTTGAGTTCTTCAAAGAAACAATCAAATTTCCATCACCCAATAAATGCACAAGACAATAACTATATAAAATATAGCATTATTTATTCAAAATGTATACTTTAGGAGTATTAATGTTATTGTTTTCTGTGATCAAATGTTTAAAATTTTATTCCATTTACATGTTCATTTTAATGGTCAATGGTTTCCCATGTATTTTCTCATAAGAATGATATTATATATACCCTAATAAAGTGGTCCTTCATCATTTGATTGCCATGATATACCTTAATACATCCTCCTCTCAGGAACACTGGCTTACTAAGCAGTGCCAATCAAACCAACAATGTGGGTTGTCAGGCCACATCCTCCTCCTTCCCTGGCAGAATGGGCATATGTTTTCTGAAGAAGTCCCACACTGCCTACCTTTATGTGTTTTTTTTTTTTTCTTTTCTTCATTCTCCTTTATTCCATTAACACCTAATTACAAGCTGCACAAATCAAAAAATAAAGGCAGAGAAGGGTGTGGGGCAGATTTTTATGATGTGTAGCAGCTGGGAAGGGAGACTGGGTTGGGAACCTGTCCTTCCCTCAACACACAGCCCTGGACCAGGGCTATGGCCCCTGCAGTGGAGAATCTGGGGAGGAGGTGGGCAAAGATCGAGGGTCACTGAGACCCCTAAACCCAGAGCCCACCCCAAAAGCCCCTTCAATGCATGGCAGGGGTAGAACAGGGAAGAGAAGGAGTTTCAGATATGGAGAAGCAAAGTGAAAAATCAAGTTAGTGGATACAGAAGAAGTGGAGTCATCATGGTAAGGAGATTAAAGAAGGAAAAAATAGGTAAAGGGGCAGTGAAAGGTTTTCACTGAGACCCCCAGGGAGAGATGGGGGTCAGCTTGCCTGTTAATTTAATATTAAATTGGGAGTGGGAGTTGAAGAGAAAATCTTCAACCGGAAATCACTGGCTATGAAACAGATGTATTTAATCATGTGAATATACACAAATATAAGCTTTAGTATAACATAAAAATGACTATTTTTTCAAAATTTTTTTAAAAATGTGTTGTAATTTGTAAAGGAAAAGTTCTTTCTTTATATTATAGATATTTCAGTGAAGCTCTTCAATAAGCATCAACATTTACTAAATTTTAAAATCTCACCGATGCTAGAGATATAAACATAAATAAGACAATACCCTTTCCCTTTCATTGAAGAGTGACTAGGGACCACCAAATTTTCCATTTGCTTATCTACCTTTCTGAGTCTCTCTTATAGTTAGGTTGGGTGCCATGTGACTAATTTTACACAATGGGCTTTGAACAGAGGTAACGTGTGCCACTTTTAATTCAAGTACATAACAGTTGTTTTCAGTTCTCTATGCTGTTACTTCAGCTGTCAGAATGATATCAGGATCAATGTATTAAGATGGTACTGATCCATAAGACTGAAATAATTTGAAAACTTGAATCACTTCCTGAAAGTGAAGTGCCCTGGAGAGAATTTAGGCCCTTGGTCAAGCCCCTGAGATAGTGTGGTTTGCTTGTTATTGCAGCATAGCTTGTTCTGTTCTAACTAATGGAGTCCATATTACTTCAATTGCAAGGGATAGAAACCTAATTTGAACTAACGTAAGTAAAATAAATGAAAATTATCACAATGATACTGAGTTTACCTAATTTGAATGGTCTATCATCTCAACTACAGGGAATGTAGGGACACAGATGGGCCTTAAGGATAACTGTAAACAGTGTTTTGGACACCTCAAAAGTGCATGATCTCTAATCTCTGCTTCTCCATATCATGACACTATTCATTTCACTGCCAACAGGCTTCCTCCACATGGGAGTAAACATGGCTCAGGGAGCTACACAACCTTAAACATGTAATGTCTGTCACCCAAATGCCGCCCTTTACTTAGTAAAAAAAATAAAATATTTAGGAGAACACACTGATTTGGTTACTTTTGTTCAGTTGCACTTGCTGAGATAAATCAACTTTAGTCACCTTAGTGGAGCTCAACCTGAGTCACAAAACCAAGCCTTAAAAAAAAAATTATGGCAGATAACTAGACTATGGTAGCTCATATATGAACCACTTGTTTAAAGTAATGAAGTGAAGCTTTACTAAGAAAAACATAGTTATTTCTAGGAGTGGGAGTGAGTGTTTTTTTTTTTTTTTTTTTTTTTTCGGTACGCAGGCCTCTCACCATTGTGGTCTCTTCTGCTGTGGAGCACAGGCTCTGGACACGCAGGCTCAGTGGCCATGGCTCACAGGCCCAGCCACTCCGCAGTATGTGGGATCCTCCTGGACCGGGGCACGAACCTGTGTCCCTGCATCGGCAGGCGGACTCTCAACCACTGCACCACCAGGGGAGCCCGGAGTGAGTGGTATTTTTTAAAATGTGTATAGTTTCCTTCAATAAATTACTTTAAAATTAGCAAAATCTAATTCATCTGGTGCATTCATTCTACAAACAATCATAGAGTTCCTACTATAGGCCAGATACTGCTGTAAGTATTAGGGATAAAGTAATAACACAATATAAATAAGGCCTCTGGCCTCATTGAGTTTATATTCTAAATTCTTGCTTTCAATTATTCTTTGGAATTAAATATCCAGAAAGAATAAGCAAGACATTGTCAGTTCCCATGGGGCTAAAAGTTGTCCTTAGGTAGTTAATATTTAACTAAAACTATAATGTAAACTAAAACAAACTTGCTTTATCAAATATCTGTGTTTCTAAGCATTAGGAAGAAGAACCAGACAAATAACTCAAGCATGGTGATTAAGTGAGAGCATGGGCATTAAGATTTAGCATGTCTTCCCATTGAACAGGGATTTTAGTATATTTGTCAGTCAGGGTTCAGTGAAGAAAGCATGGTTACTATTAGTGAATGAGTGTAAGTTATTTAGAATGAAAATTATACCTTACACAGATGTGAAAAGAGCTGGTAAAGGAAATGTAGGAGGATCAGGAAATGAGTCAATATGGGTGAACTGAAGAACTAGTATGGGTAGATAGGTAAGACACTCAAGGATATCTGAGACACCAGTCACTCTATGTTCTGCAATGAATTCAGAAAGAGAAACTTGTAAAAAGATCTATGGGAAATTGATGCCCCTGTATACCTACTGTTTTTATTCATCTACATCCAAGCATCCAGTAATGAAACTGGGGACACTGTAGGAAAGCAGATTCAACAGTTGAAAAGATATGGAACAGTGTGACTTGCTAGATACCTCTGTGGGTCTGTCACCGCATCTGACTGTAATAGCCTTCCAATAATAATAGCTGTTGGAGAGACCTTCAAGATGGCAGAGGAGTAAGATGTGGAGATCACCTTCCTCCACATGAATATATCAAAAATACATCTACATGTGGAACAACTCCTACAGAACACCTACTGAATGCTGGCAGAAGTCCTCAGACTTCCAAAAAGGCAAGAAAATCTCCATGTACCTGGGTAGGGAAAAAGAAAAATGAAAAAAAAAAAAAAAAAAACAAGAGACAAAGGAATAGGGACAGGTCCTGCACTTCTGGAAGGGAGCTGTGGAGGAAAAGTTTACACACACTAAGAAGCCCCCTCACTGGCGGGGATAGGGGGTGGGGAGCTTCAAAACTACAGAGGAGAGCACAGCAATGGGGTGCAGAAGGCAAAGCAGAGAGATTCCTGCACAGAGGATCAGTGCCGACCAGCACTCACCAGCCTGAGACACTTGTCTGCTGACCCACTGGGGTGGGTGGGGGCTGGGAGCTGAGGCTCAGGCTTTGGAGGTCAGACACCAGGGAGGGAACTGGGGTTGGCTGTATGAAGACAGCCTGAAATGGGCTAGTACACCACAGCTAGCTGGGAGGGAGTCCAGGAGAAAGTCTGGACTTACTGGAGAGGAAAAAGACCATTGTTTCGGGGTGTGTGAGGAGAGATGCTTCCTGCTCTGTGTGTCCGCAGACAACAGGACACCATCTAAGTGAGCTTTAGAGACAGGCGTGAGCCATGGCTATCATCTTGGACCCCAGAGGTGGGCATGGACCTCTACTACTGCTGTTGCTGCCACCAAGGGTCCTGTGTGTGAATGCAGGTCACTACCACACCCTCCCAGATCCTGTGCAACACACCACTGCCAGGGTCCCATGATGAAGAGCCAACTCCCCAGGAGAACACATGGCATGCTTCAGGTTTTTTTTTTTTTTTTTTTTTTTTTTTTTTTTTTTTTTTTTTTTTTTTTTGCGGTATGCGGGCCTCTCACTGCTGTGGCCTCTCCCGCCGCGGAGCACAGGCCCCGAACGCGCAGGCCCAGCGGCCATGGCCCACGGGCCTAGCTGCTCCGCGGCATGTGGGATCCTCCCGGACCAGGGCACGAACCCGTGTCTCCTGCATCAGCAGGCGGACTCTCAACCACTGCGCCACCAGGGAAGCCCATGCTTCAGGTTTTTGCAACTACATGCCAGGCTCTGTTACCACAGTCACTCCCCACATCCCAATTATGACTAACATACTCCTCCCTCTCCCCAGCGTGAGTGAGCAAGAGAGTCCTAAACAGTCACTGCTTTAACCCCCACCTGTTTGGGTGAGGAACAGATGTCTGAGGGCAGCCTATATGCAGAGGCGTGGCCAAAATCAAAGCTGAACCCCAGGAGCTCTGCGAACAAAGAAGAGAAAGGGAAATCTCTCTGTGCAACCTCAGGAACAGTGGATTAAATCCCCGCAACTGACTTGGTAAACACTGCATCTGTGGAATACCTGAACAACAACTATTCCCAAAATTGAGGCGGTGGACTTTGAGGGCAACTGTAGACTTGGGGTTTGCCTTCTGTGTTTGATTTGTTTTTGGTTTTATGTTTATCTTAGTTTAGGTTTTAGTGTTTGTTTTCATTTGTAGGTTTGTTTACTTGTTTGGTTGCTCCCTTCTTCTTTCTTTTTTATTCTCATTTTGTGAGTGTGTATGATTCTTAGTGTGATTATGTCTGCTTAGCTTTGCTTTTACCATTTGTTTTGGGGTTCTGTCTCTTTGATTTTGTTTGTTTTTATGTTTTCTTCCATGCCATGTGGCTGGCAGGGGCTTGGTGCTTTGGCTGGGAGTCAGGCCTGAGCCTCTGAGGTGAGAAAGCCAGGTCCAGGAAGTTGGACCACCAGAGATATCCCAGCCCTAAGTAATATTAATCAGCAAGAGCTCTCCCAGAGATCTCCGTCTGAACACTAAGATCCAACTTCACCCAACCATCAGCAAGCTCCAGTGCTGAATGCCCCATGTCGAACAACTAGCAAGACACGAACACAAACCCACGCATTAGCAGACAGGCTGCCTAAAGTCATACTAAGTTCACAGACTCCTCAAAACACACCACGGGATGTGGCCCTACCCACCACAGGGACAGGGTCCAGCCTCACCCAACAGAACAGAGGCACCAGTCCTCCCCACCAGGAAGCCTACACAAGCCACTGAACAAACCTCACCGACTAGAAGCAGACGCCAAAATAACAGGAACTACAAACCTGCAGCCTGCAGAAAGTAGACTCCAAACACAGTGAGTTAAACAACATGAAAAAAGAGAAATATGCAGCAGATGAAGGAGCAAGGTAAAAACCCACCAGCAAATAAAGAAGAAATAGGTAGTCTATCTGAAACAGAATTCAGAGTAATGATAGGATGAACCAAAATCTTAGGAATAGAATGGAGAAAATACAAGAAATGTTTAACAAAGACATAGAAGAAATAAAGGGCAAAAACACCAATAATGAACAATACAATAAATGAAATTAAAAATACTCTAGAAGGAATCAATAGCACAATAACTGAGGCAGAAGAACAGAGAAGTGACCTGGAAGATAGAATAGTAGAAATAACTACCCCAAAGCAGAATAAAGAAAAAAGAATGCAAAGAATTGAAGACAGTCTCAGAGACTTCTGAGACAACATTAAACACACTAATATTCGAATTATAGGGGTCCAAGAAGAAGAAGAGAAGAAGAAAGGGTCTGAGGAAAAGTCGAAAGTTGAAAACTTCCCTAACATGGGAAAGGAAGTAGTCAGTCAAGTCCAGGAAGTGCAGAGAGTCCCATACAGGAAAAATCCAAGGAGAAACACGCCAAGACAAATATTAATCAAACTATCAAAAATTAAATACAAAGAAAACATATTAAAAGCAGCAAGGGAAAAGCAATAAATAATATACAAAGGAATCCCATTAGGTTAACAGCAGCTGATCTTTCAGCAGAAACTCTGCAAGCCTGAAGAGAGTGGCAGGACATATTTAGAGTGATAAAAGGGAAAAACCTACAACCAAGATTACTCTACCCAGCAAGGACCTCATTTAGGTTTTTTTTTTTTGTTTTTTTTTTTTGGTGGTACGTGGGCCTCTCACTGTTGTGGCCTCTCCCATTGCGAAGCACAGGCTCCAGACGCACAGGCTCAGGGGCCATGGCTCACGGGCCCAGCCGCTCCACGGCACGTGGGATCTTCCCAGACCGGGGCACGAACCTGTGTCCCCTGCATTGGCAGGCGGATTCTCAACCACTGCGCCACAAGGGAAGCCCCTCATTTAGATTTGATGGAGAAATTAAAACCTTTACAGATAAGCAAAAGCTGAGAGAATTCAGCAGCACCATACCAGCTTTACAGCAAATGCTAATGAAACTTCTACAAGTGGGAAACACAAGAGAAGAAAAGGACCTACAAAAAGAAACCCCAAACAATTAAAATGGTAATAGGAACATACATATCAATAATTACCTTAAATGTAAATGGATTAAATGCTCCAACCAAAAGACACGGACTGGCTGAATGGATACAAAAATAAGACTCATATATATGCTGTCTACAAGAGACGCATTTCAGACCTAGGGACACATACAGACTGAAAGAGAGGGGATGGAAAAAGATATCCCATATAAATGGAAATCAAAAGAAAACTGGAGTAGCAATTCTCATATCAGACAAAATAGACTTTAAAATACAGACTATTACAAGAGACAAAGAAGGACACTACATAATGATCAGTGATCAATCCAAAAAGAAGATATAACAATTGTAAATATTTATGTACCCAACATAGGAGCATCTCAATACATAAGGCAAATGCGAAGAGCCATAAAAGGGGAAATTGACAGTAACACAATAATAGGGGACTTTAACCTCCCACTTACACCAATGGACAGATCATCCAAAAGGAAAATAAATAAGGAAACACAAGATTTAAATGACACATTAGACCAGATGTATTTAATTGATATTTATAAGACATTCCATCCAAAAACAACTGAATACATTTTCTTCTCAAGTGCACATGGAACATTCTCCAGGATAGATCATATCTTGGTCACAAATCAAGCCTCGGTGAACTTAAGAGAATTTAAATTGTATCACATATCTTTTCCGACCACAACGTTATGAGACTAGATATCAATTAGAGGGAAAAAACTGTAAAAAAATACAAACAGATGGAGGCTAAACAATATGCTACTAACTAACGAGGAGTAGATCACTGAAGATATCAAAGAGAAAATCAAGTAATACCTAGAAAAAAATGACAATGAAAACACAGTGACCCCAAACCTATAGGATGAAGCAAAAGCAGTTCTCAGAGGGAAGTTTATAGCAATACAATCCTACCTGAAGAAACAAGAAAAATCTCAAATAAAAAACCTACCTTACACCAAAAGCAATTACAGGAAGAACAACAACAACAACAAAAAACCCCGAAGTTAGTAGAAGGAAAGAAATCATAAAGATCAGATGAGAAATAAATGAAAAAGAAATGAAGGAACAATAGCAAAGATCAATAAAACTAAAAGTTGGTTCTTTGAGAGGATAAACAAATTTGAAAACCATTAGCCAGACTCACCAGGAAAAATAGGTAAAACATTCGAATAAACAGAATTAGAAATGAAAAAGAAGTAACTACTGACACTGAAAAATATGATGGATCATTAGAGACTACTACAAGCAACTGAATGCCACTAGAGTGGATGACCTGGAAGAAATGGACAAATTCTCAGAAAGCACAACCTTTCCAGACTGAACCTGGAAGAAATAGAAAATATGAACAGACCAATCACAAGCACTGAAATTGAAACTGTGATTGAAGATCTTCCAACAAGCAAAAGCCCAGGACCAGATGGCTTCACAGGTGAATTCTATCAAACGTTTAGAGAAAAGCTAACACCTCTCTGCCTCAAACTCTTCCAAAATATAGCAGAGGGAGGAATACTCCCAAACTCATTCTATGAAGCCACTATCACCCTGATACCAAAATCAGACAAAGATGTCATAAAGAAAGAAAACTACAGGCCAATATCACTGATGAACATAGATGCAAAAATCCTCAACAAAATACTAGCAAACAGAATCCAACAGCACATTAAAAGGATCATACACCATGATCAAGTGGGGTTTATCTCAGGAATGCCAGTATTCTTCAATATATGCTAATCAATCAATGTGATACACCACATTAACAAATTGAAGGAGAAAAAACATATGATCAGGAGAAAAACCATATGGTCATCTCAATAGATGCAGAAAAAGCTTTTGACAAAATTCAACACCTATTTATGATAAAACCTCCAAAAAGTGGGCACAGAGGGAACCTATCTATCTCGACATAATAAATGCCATATATGACAAACCCATAGCCAACATTGTTCTCAGTGGTGAAAAACTGAAACCATTTCCTCTAAGATCAGGAAAAAGACAAGGTTGTCCACTCTGACCACTCTTATTCAACATAGTTTCGGAAGTTTTAGCCTCAGTAATGAGAGAAGAAAAAGTAATAATTGGGATCCAAATCAGAAAAGAAGAAGTAAAACTGACACTGTTTGCAGATGACATGACACTATACACAGAGAATCCTAAAGATGCTACCAGAAAACTACTAGAACTAATCAATGAATTTGGTAAAGTAGCATGATACAAAATTAATGCATAGAAATCTCTTGCATTCCTATACACCAAAGATGAAAAATATGAAAGAGAAAATAAGGAAACATTCCTATTTACCATCACAATAAAAAGAATAAAATACCTCGGAGTAAACCTACCTAAGGAGGCAACAGACCTGTACTCAGAAAACTATAAGCCACTGATGAAAGAAATTAAAGACTATACAAAGATGGAAAGAAATACCAGGTTCTTGGGTTGGAAGAATCAACATTGTGAAAATGACTATACTACCCAATGCAATTTACAGATTCAATGCAATCCCTATTAAACTACCAATGGCATTTTTCACAGAACTAAAACAAAAAATTTTACAATTTGTATTGAAACACAGATGACCCCAAATAGCCAAAGCAATCTTGATAAAGAAAAATGGAGCTGAAGGAATCAGGCTCCCTGACTTCAGACTATACTACAAAACTACAGTAATCAACACAGTATGATACTGCCACAAAAACAGAAATATAGATAATAGAACAGGATAGAAAGCCCAGAGATAAACCCACACATATATGGTCACCTTACCTTTGATAAAGGAGGCAAGAGTATACAATGGAGAAAAGACAGCTTCTTCAAGAAGTGGTGTTGGGAAAATTGGACAGCTACATAAAAAGAATGAAATGAGAACACTTCCTAACACCAACACAAAAATAAACTGAAAATGAATTAAAGACCTAAATGTAAGGCCAGACACTATAAAACTCTTAGAGGAAAACATAGGCAGAACACTCTAGGACATAAATCACAGCAAGATCCTTTTTGACCCACTCCTAGAGAAAAGAAAATAAAAACAAAAATAAGCAAATGGGACCTAATGAAACTTAAAAGCTTTTGCACAACAAAGGAAACCATAAACAAGATGAAAAGACAACCCTCAGAATGGGAGAAAATATTTGCAAATGAACCATCGGACAAAGGATTGATCATCAAAATATACAAGCAGCGTGTGCAGCTCAATATCAAAAAAACAAACAACCCAATCCAAAAATGGGCTGAAGACCTAAATAGACATTTCTCCAAAGAAGATATACATATTTCCAACAAACACATGAAATGATGCTCAACATCATTAATCATCAGAGAAATGCAAATCAAAACCAGAATGAGGTATCAACTCACACCAATCAGAATGGCCATCATCAACAAATCTACAAACAGTAAATGCTGGAGAGGGTGTGGAGCAAAGTGAACCCTCTTGCACTGTTGGTGGGAATGTAAATTGACTCACCCACTATGGAGAACAGCATGGAGGTTCCTTAAAGAACTAAAAATAGAACTACCATACAACCCAGCAATCCCACTACTGGGCATATACCCTGAGAAAACCATAATTCAAAAAGAGTAATGTACCACAATGTTCATTGCAGCACTAATTTCAACAGCCAGGACATGGAAGCAACCTAGGTGTCCATTGACAGATGAATGGATAAAGAAGATGTGGCACATATATACAATGGAATAGTACTCAGCCATAAAAAGAAACAATATTGAGTTATTTGTAGTGAGGTGGATGGACCTAGAGTCTTTCATACAGATTGAAGTAAGAATGAGAAAAACAAATACTGTATGCTAACACATATATATGGAATCTAAAAAAAAAAAAAAAAAGGTTCTGATGAACCTAGGGCCAGGACTGGAATAACGATGCAGATGTAGAGAATGGACTTGAGGATGCAGAGAGTGGCAGAAGGGGAAGTTGGGATGAAGTGAGAGAGTAGCATTGGCATATATACAGTACCAAATGTAAAATGGATGGCTAGGGGGAAGCAGCTGCATAGCACAGGAAGATCAGCTTGATGCTTTGTGACAACCCAGAGGGCTAGGATAAGGAGGGTGGGAGGGAGGCTCAAGAGGGAGGGTATATATGTATACGTATAGCTGATTTACTTTGCTATACAGCAGAAACTAACACAACATTGTAAAGCAATTATACTCCAATAAATGTGTAATAAAATAATAGCTGTTACTTATAATCACCATCCAAATCTTCTGCAAGGTTTCTTTTGGCCAAGTATAACTCAGAACCATACAGGAGAAGCAGATTCTAGGAAACACAATTCTTGGTTGGCTCTATGTTAATATAAAAATATACAATATAGTAAGGGAATAGAATAGTATTAATTTTCCCATAATAACAGTTAAGGCAAATAGCTAATTAAATAAAATATAGTACATTAAGGGACCTTCAAGTGTCCTCCATTTTATTTGGAAATGTAATTTTTTTTTTTTGAAAATTGAGTAGGAGACTGAACATCAAAAGGATATGAAATGTTTACATAAAAACATTTCAAATGATATTTGTATATTTAATCATGTCACTGAGTTTTCACTGTTGAATAGATATTCTATCTGAGTAAGTTTTTGTGTTATCATGTCACTTAGGAAATTATTTTAGGCAGAGCACTTCTCAGTTTTAGATGTCAGAAATCCAAATCATACTTTTTTCAATACATAGAGGGAATTTATTTATTTATAATGGAGAGTTCAAGGGAAAGCTTTCAGATACAGACAGATACAAACACTTAAATGTATCATGATGTTATTTTTCTCTTTCAGTGCTCCAATTTTCTCTGTGTTGACATCACTATCAGCCAACCTGTGTTCACATGGTAGAACAAATAAATTAGTCAAGAGCTCCTCCAAGATTTCATTCTAACATCAAACCACATGAGATGTCTTTTTCCCCATACTTTGAGCAAAACTTCAAGAGATGGTACTTATTAGCTTAGCTTGGCTATATTCCAGTCTCCAAAACAGTCACTGTGGCTGGGGATGCAGCACTGATTAGCCTGGCCTAAATTATATGCAAAGGTAGATAAGATTCATTCACACTCAAGCATCTGAAATTGGTTCCTAAAAAGAAAGTGAGCTAATGTTGCTATAACCAGGAGGAACAGATTGTGGGAAGGTGTTATGGGTTGAATTTTGTCCCTTCCAAAATTCATGTGCTGAAAGCCTCAGAATTTGGAAATAGGATCATTGCAGATACAAAGTTAAAATGAGATGATTAGGTTGGCATTAATCCAATGTGACTGGGGACCTTATAAAAAGAGGAAATTTGGACACAGAGATATTCACACAGGCAGAGTGCCATGTGAAAATAAACTCAGAGAGTAGTATGAGTCTTCTACAAGCCAAGCCAAGGAATGCCAAAGATTCCCAGAAAACTACCTGAAGCCAGGCGAGAGGCATGGAACAGATTATCTTCTATAGCTTTCAGAAGGAACTAACCCTGCTTACAACTCGATGTTGGACTTCTAGCTTCCATGACCACGAGGTAATAAATTTCTGTTGCTTAAACCATCCAGTTGGTTGTACTTTGTTCAGCAGCCCTAGCAAACTAATAGGGAAGGCAAAACCAATAATTCTTCATTACAGTAGATATTCCAGATGCACAATCTTTAATATATGCCAGCCATTTACTATAATACACCAAAAGCCTAGTTATACAATTTTCTAAACTTTTTTCAATCTTTTAACATCAAAACATGAGATACTAAAGGTTCAAATCTATTTGCATGGTAGCCTATATCCGTTGATCCCCACTGATATCAGACTTTCTGTCTGATTGATGTCATGATGTTCCCCAGAGTCTGAGTTTCTTGCATGACAAGATAGGTATTCAATAAAGATTTGCTGATTTCAAGAATTATAACTGTAGCACATACAGTAATGATCTACTCATAGTGGTGTTTGTGGAACATGCTGGGTGCTGGATTAGTTACCTTCATGGAGAGAAGCAAAGGACACAAAAATTCACTTTGAGAAGTGTATTAGTTTTCTATTGCTGTTGTAACAAATTACTATAAACTTAGTGACTTTAAAACAATATAAATGTATTGATATTACCTTATAATTCTGTAAGTTAGAAATCTGACATGGGTCTTAAGTGGCTATGTTCAAGGTATTGGCAGAGCTGCATTCCTCTCTGGAAGGTCTAGAGAAGGTCCATTTCTTTGCTTCTTCTAGCTTTCAGTGGTCAACAACATTCCTTGCTTCACCCTGAGCCCCTTTTCTCCATCTTCAAAACCAGCAAAGTTGTGTCCTGATCATTATTCCATAGTCACATCATCCTCTGATTCTACTCCACCTTCCTTTTCCACTTTCAATGACCCTTGTGAATACAATGGGTTCACTTGGATAATTTCTTAATTCTATGGTCAACTGATTAGCAACTTTAATTCCATCTGCAACCTTAATCCCCCATTGTCAAGATATAGCATATTCTTCACAGATTCAAGGGATTCAAATGTGGACATCTTCGGGTTGCTATTATTCTACCTACAACAAGAAGCTCACAGAGATTCCCTTGGGGGTGGAATAAGGAAAAGGGAGGAAGTTGAGATAAATTTATTAAAGGTTTCCAGTGGAATGGCATATAGTTCTTTTTAACTATAAAATGGATACTTAATAATTGAGAAAGTGCATTATAATGTTAGCACAGGTTCATGTGCCTGATACACAGTGAGGCCAAACAAACGGAAATGTCAGAATTTGGAGTAGAGAAAGGTTTACTGTAGGGCCATGCAAGGAGATGGGTGGCTCATCCTCAAAACACCCCGAGCTCCCTGAAGTGTTTTGGAAATCCTTTTTTTTTTTTTTTTTTTTTTTCCCGGTATGCGGGCCTCTCACTGTTGTGGCCTCTCCCACTGCGGAGGCTCCGGACGCGCAGGCCCAGCGGCCACAGCTCACAGGCCCAGCCACTCTGTGGCACGTGGGATTCTCACGGACCGGGGCACGAACCCGCGTCCCCTGCATCGGCAGGCGGACTCTCAACCACTGTGCCACCAAGGAAGCCCTGGAAAGCCTTTTTAAAAGCTAGCTGAGGGAGGGGTTGCAGGGTATGTGATCAGCTCGTGCACAATTCTCTGATTGGTTGATGGTGAGGTAACAGAGTGGTGTCACAGGGTTTACACCATCAGTAGTTAGGCTCCAGGAGCCTGGGGCTATGTGCTCAAGGTCATCAAGCAGTTAACATCTTCCATTTGGTGCAGGGTGGGGGTGGGGTGTTCACATCTGTAAAACAACTCAGGAAATGTGCATCAAATACTGTTATCCAGGTACTTCAGAGAGGAGTTAAGCAGAGGATACAGAGGAAAGCCTGTGCCCAGAAGGCCCCAGAGTCCTGCTCCATTACAATAACAGTGCCCTAATTCTCCCTTTCCCTTTTGGGAGTTGTCAGCAGAAGAACAATTATACATTTACATTGTCTTCTTTTCTACAATGCTATTGCCAACTACAAATTGGCACTTGCCATCTGCCTCTACAAGGATTAAATCACGAGCTGCTGCAGCTGCTGACCTTCAACACACCCTGAAAGGAGTTCAGGGTGGAGATCAGGAATGAAGCACTCTATGCTCTGGGAAAAACTGGCAGAACAGATCTTCAGATAGTTAGATATTTTCAGAAGATTTTATGAGCCCAATTCTCACATCTCCTTACATCTAGGAAAGCACTAAAATCCTTCACAGTGACATCTGCTCATCATGACTAGCAGTAACCACAAGACTAGCAAAAATCTTCTGCAGAAAAATATATGCTTGATTGCATGTACTCCCCCTTCACCAAAATCACCTATATACTGACCTTTCCCCCTACCTCTTTGGAGCAGTGTCTCAAAGCTATCTGAAATGCTGTCTCCCAGGCTATAGTTCTAATCTTGCCCCAAATAAAACAACTTACAATTCTCACATTGTGCATCTTTTGAATTCTACTCACATCCTCTAAAGTGTTAACTCTAGTTCAGTACTATATTAATATAAAGCATAAGGTGAATTGTATTCAGGAATGTGTATTTTTAGTGTTTCAAAGATATGAAAAATTGACCCAAATATTTTCTTAATCCAAAGGAGTATTAAATTATGCAGAGTTAATTAGATGAGAGATGATAGAGAGTAAAATATAGCCCACAGACATAGTAAGAAAGAAGGAAAATAAACCTTTCACTTATTTTTTCTCTAGCATTTTTAGCAATTCAGAAAAGCTACAACCATAAAATATTCAATGGGCAGTGAGACACAGGGTAATAGTTTTTTGTCCTCAAAGATGAAGTTAAAATGTGAAATCACACTTTTAGGACTTTGCAGAATCAGGGTGACCTGAAGTGCAGGACTATATAATTCCTAAATCTTCTGGTTAGAAACCTTTTTAAAAGAGTCTAATCCTTGGGAGGTGAGTAGTCAGGATTTTCTATAAATAAATGCATTGCTACAGGGGTTCAAAACCAATCACAAACTCTGAAGAGTTAGAGAAGTTGAATTTTGGTCTAAGTTATGATGAAGATTATGAGCCATTGCTTAAGACTGCGTCTATGCTTCATTCTTATTATGACACATGTTAGAGGTTACTGTTGAGATTATTATGTGTAAGAAAAAAAATCTTCTAATGTCTTGAAGACATTTGGGGATAATTTCTTACTCTGGACAGAGTTTTGTCTTTTTTTTTAAATTCCATAATCTGATTTCTGAGCCAGAAAGAGATTAATACATTCAGGTTAAAAGAGAAAATAACCAGCTCAACCTTTTACTTACTCTCTGAACTATAGCTTCAGAAAACATTTTGTAAATCATATCCCCTCCACATTTTTTCACATCTTATAATTTCAAGATTTTATACCTCAACAGAATAGCTTGACTGGTGTTTATAGCACCTAAATAATTAGGATAGCAGGATAGATTGCTTTGCCTTTACATGACTTTGTGGGGCTTCTTAGGGTCGTGAGGAAATATTGTGTTTTCTCTGTGCTACTTCTTTTTCTTTTTGTATTTTTTTCTTTTAGGGCAGAAGCTGAATAACTGCCATGGCAATGACAGTGATGTAGGCAATTTCATTCTCTGAACTTTGCCTCAGAGTTTCTATATAGATTTAGAATATAAAGTTTTAATGGGTGACAGGGATGGATGTCATGAAGAGGGGGAATTATGATTCATTTTAGTCTCCACTGATTCCCATTGTATAAAACTTCAACCAACAAATTTAATCACAATAACTGGATGTTTTTGGCTTTTACTGAATTCAAGTTCATTGGTATAGCTTTGACATGTTAATAGCTGGTAATCAAAAGATGTTCAAAGATGAACAGACTGATTTAAATTTGCTGAATGAGTCTGTGGAGGAAAACCAGATTTGGCTATGTATTTGAGGTCTGGGAATACAATGCATATTATTCAGATATATTGAATACCTAATTGTTTCCCGTAGCTGGAAGAAAATAAAAGGTAAGTTCCAGTCTTTTACAGTCTACACATTTCCATTTCTAAAAAAGTAGAATATGGTTAAAAGTAGAATAATAACTTCCTAAATAAAGCCTTAAATTTGTCAAGTTAGGGCCTCAGAACACTTCTTAAAATACATGATAAGAAAGACATAATACATTATAAAATGTCACTAAAATATTGTGGATGTTGCATTAAACTCCAAAGCATCCGAAGCTGGCTCTGAAGTCCTGTTCTGATCAAAATGACATCCCTGAGGGACTTGCTATTCTCCAATGCATTTTTTTCATGTTTTTCTTCATGCAGTACTATTTATTGTATACCTGTTATGTCAAACTTTGGAGGAACAAAGATAAAGAAAGCATGGTAATAGTGGTGTTCAGGAGTTCCACATGTAATGGAGGAGGGAATGTGTATAGAGATAATTTCAGCACACTTTGAGAAGTACTACAAATGTATGAAAAAAGTAAACAAAGAAGAGTAACTAACAGCTTGAGGCTGACACATACACAGAAGGAATTTAGGTCTGGGAGAGATTTTCAGATGTACCTCATTTAATGATGTGAGCTTCAAAGAAGGAAAAAAGAAACCAGGCAAAAAGAAGAGTGTATTCATCAGAGTCTAGTCAGGAGACAGAAACGACATTGGATAATTTGAACAGGGGAAATATAAAGAATCGTTAACTACTAAATGTGGCTAAAAGAGGAAAAAGAGAACTCAAAATACCAATAAATGGCAAATACAGAAAGCAGCTACCACCTCAAGGGCTGAGGGAAAGTACCCAACGAAGCAAAAAATTTGGAAAAATGCACCCCCTCTCTGCTCCCCACTTCAACCCCAGGCTAATAGTCAGACCTCACTGGAGAGAGTGAACAAGCAACTTGCCAATGGTGAAGAAATTTGCCAGAAGGGGGGTACTCAAGCTGGATTATGGGAGCAATCTACTGTGGGACTCAGGAAGCTACTAGAGGATGAGGGTAGGTCAGAGTTGGTCCACAAGATCCAGGGCTATGTGGCTGAGACCTTCACTGGGGTGCCTGCAGGCATGAGTTGGTCCAGAGGATGAAGAAAGAGTGCCCCTGGGGTTCCCTCAAGCCACTGGCAGCTCTACTGGAGGAGCAAAGAGGAATGCTCCTTGGACCAATATTATTCCTCTTACGGCCTTCAGTGACCCTCCAGCACACTTAATTGACAAAGCCTTACCATGCACCAGTTGGCCAAAGAAAAATGCAGAGCCAAAAGCAGGGCAAAGATGAGTGGATGAATGCTGAGAAGCAGTAAGACTTGTGGGACATTGGCTTCAGATGAGCACAGAAAAGCATGGAGAATTTGGGAAACATCGAATAGTTAAGTGTGGCTTGGAAGGATGAGTAGTTTTGGTAAAGTGTGTGGAGTGGCTGGGATAGTTGAAGCCAGATAGTCAAAACAATTATAAAACAATTCTAAGCACATCTTGAGGATAGAGACTAGGTGAGATTTGTTCTTTTGAATACTCTCATAGTAGCGGTAGTACCATATGATTGAAAGCCTTTAAGGGAATGAATCTCATTCCTGAAAGTACATCAGAATCACCCCAGAAGATTTAAAATATCACAGGACCCTGTGCTCATCCTATATCTCCTGTATCAAAATCTACACAGTGGCACACCTCTTAAACCAAGAGATTCTAATGCTGATTTAACTGGGTTTTGCAAGCATAGTGAATAGATGACAATGACTCAAATCAAGGTAACAGCAGTGAAGATAGAAATAAGAAAACATAATCTTCTAAAATTGAATATATTAAGTGCCCTTTTTTCTAGCAAGCAACTTTGTACATGAAATATATGTAGAGTTGCCTCTAGCAAAATTTTATCTTTTGGGCTTCCCTGGTGGCGCAGTGGTTGGGAGTCCGCCTGCCGATGCAGGGAACGCGGGTTCGTGCCCCGGTCCAGGAAGATCCCAGATGCCGCGGAGTGGCTGGGCCCGTGAGCCATGGTCGCTGAGCCTGCGCGTCCGGAGCCTGTGCTCCACAACGGGAGAGGCCACAACAGTGAGAGGCCCGCATACCACACACACACACACACACACACAAATAATATTAATTATCTTTTGTACCCTTCCTTTCTGATGCTCTCTCAACAAGTAATTCAAATACTTATCAAAATTTGTCGGGAAAGGTTCTCATGTCAATTACTTGTATGTTAGTGTGAATTTAAACCAAAGTGTTTCTTTTCCCCAGATCTATTTGAATTTTATGTTTGACCTTTTATTGCAGAATATAAAACTTTGTTCTTATTAGAAGAATTCAAGCATCAGGAGGATGAGCAGAGCAAGGTGGTCCCTCCTGTTTCACTAAAATTACATAAAGAAATGATCACTCTCTCAACATTTAAGCTGGTTTAAATGTTATCAAAAAAAGAAAGAGGGCTTCCCTGGTGGCGGAGTGGTTGAGAATCCGCCTGCCGATGCAGGAGACATGGGTTCGTGCCCTGGTCCGGGAAGATCCCACATGCCGCGGAGCAACTAAGCCCGTGAGCCATGGCCGCTAGGCCTGCGCGTCCGGAGCCTGTACTCCGCAACGGGAGAGGCCACAACAGTGAGAGGCCACAACAGTGAGAGGCCCGCGTACCGCAAAAAAAAAAAAAAAAAAAAAAAAAAAGAAAGAAATATTAAATCTAAGAACCAAAATTCTCATGACCCTGAATTAAATAAATCATCGTGTAGTGTGTGTGTGTGTGTGTGTGTGTATATATATATATATATATATATATATATATATATATATATATATATATATCACTTTGATTCATTTCATGTGTCATTTTCTATCTGGTAGGGTGTATACAAAAGAGTGAGGTTTCTCTAATATACCTGGTGTATTTGAAGGTTTGGTCATGCTGATGTTATTCTCCTGTGCTTAAAGAATCAGAAGATAAAGATTCTAAAGGAAGAGCAGAATCTTATCTAATGATTATACTTAGCAAGTCTGAGGTTCTTGAAGCATAGACTATAATATCTGAAGATTTTTTAAGTACCCTAGTAGAATAATTAACAAATCATTAGTGAAGTAAAATTCACATGACATTTTCTGACATTTAATTATGATGTGCTATGTTGACAATTAAAAAAATAGATTTGAAAAGGCTGCATGCTTCACTGCAATTTATTCTAGTGTCTGAAAAATTAGTTTAATCAAAAAATTGGTTCCTCCCTTAAAGTGGCCAGTGAAAGCAATTAAAATGAAAATAAAAGTCCACTTGGTCTGCTTACATGTGAAACATATTGAATAGAGCTGCATTAGAAATTAAATGGCTTTCAGATCTACAGCAGCTGCACTGCACTCTTGATACCACTTTATGTATTGGCTCATCAGAAAATACCTCACAAGGTTTGGAATTGTGGTTAATTAAAACCGAGGCAAAGAGAAAAAGCAACTGCTCACAAGTTGCTGTCTGGAGTTCCCAAACAGTTTCTGATTCATTCCATCAGCAGAACTGCCACAACATAGCATTGCTTTGGCAATATACAGAATAGCTTTCGGAAACCACCCAAGAAAGAGGAAAACCAAGGCTGTTCATTATACAGTATCTTATATCTTGACTAATTGTTAAAAAGCCATGTCAAAGCCAATCACATTTCTATTACTGACCCATTTATGATCATTTAAAATTTTAAATTATTTGCCCCTTTGACTTAATTCACAAAGGACCCTAAATAAAACACAGATTTTAGGGGAAGAAAGTTACAATGATTGTTTAATATTTCAGTGAATTCTTTGGTTTTCTAGTGTATCATCTTTTCAAGGTCTCTGGATAATACAGCCCAGGTATGGTTGATGTTAGCAGTAGGTAATCTGTTTTACATAAATAAAGGGGTGTCCTGGGATCCGGTTGAAGGGAAACAAGATTGATATTTGAGAAATGAAGACATATTTTGAAGACAACAGTTTACTGAGAATTCAGATTAAGTGATCAATGCAAAAGGCATCTAGTAAACACTAGAATGAGTATGGGAAGAACCGAAAACTACTATGCAAAGGGCTCAAGGCACACACCATTAGTGGAGATATAACACAGGGTTTACTGGGAAAAAAATATAAGCAGACATCTAGTAGAGAATACATAACCCCTCCGCCTGCCCCAACACTCATTGTCCCAAAGCTTAGGCCAGACATATACGGTCATCATGGCCAACACAGAGTATCCAGTAGAAAGTGTCTCCTTTCCTATAACACTCTACATATTCATTGGATTAGAGGGGAGACAACATCCATAAGTTATAAAAGAATAACTCACTGGTTAGAGAAGTGAACATATTACAAAGGAAGAATCTCTGAAGTTTACTGCCATGTGTCATCTTGTTTTTCTGTTGACCTCACCTAGACCTGCTATGCCAGCTCTCCTCTAATCTACTAAAAGTGGGGAGACAATGAGTCTTCAAATCTTCAGTGACTTTATTCAAGAATCTGATTGTACGTTTCCTTCATTCCTTTGCCATGTGTTTATTACATCATTGCATTCTTGCCTCACTGTTAATTTCTGCACTGTGTTAGTTTATGCCAGAAGCAATGTAGGGTTTTTGTGCCCAATGCGTGCAAAACTCTGTGGTAGACCCTGTCTTTTATTATGATTATTTTCTTACGTTCTTCTCTCCTTTATAAAAGATGTCTTGGTGTTAAAACATTAAGGCATGCTTTATATAGCTCCTTAGAGAATCCTCAGCAGAATGAACCCTATTTTCTCATATGAGTTATGTGTTTGTTATTGCACCCCTTGTTGTTTTTTTGTTCTTTCCTTGTATCACTTTCCCCTCTCTCTCAATGATGTTACCTATCTTTATTTAACTTCTTGTTTAAGGGTCTACTTTGGTTGAAGACCAAACTAAAACATACTTTATATAATAAAGTACACAACTCACTGCCTGGTTCATGGGTTTCTGAATGAACTTCAGCTCCCCTGCTTGTTTAGAATTACTTTGGCATTATGAATGTTTATCTACTCTGTTCTATCTCTAGTTCTTTTGAAGCAATTTGTTTACTAGTCTCTTCTCTAATGAACTTACAGAAACTTGCTATTATCTTAATATTGTTACAGCTTTGCTCTGCTATATTTTTACTTAAATAGGAAATCATGAAATGAAAAGCCACAGGCCAAGAGAACAAATCTCTACTATATTTTAGATACTTGTAGTTGGTGTGTTGGGGAAATAGTCTTGGATATGGATCCTTTTTGCAATGTCTCTCAGTACTCCCTGGTAGGTAATGAACTATTCTTATAAACTTTATCTCCATCAATATGTTCTGTAATAAGTGAATCATTAATGTCATAATGACACAGCCCCAATACATCCAAATAAGTTCTATATGAGACACATACTGTGTGTTTTCTTAAAACATTTCGTGGTAAAATGTAACAGAATAAATATGAATTTGCTTCACACTTAGCAGACATACATTTTGTATGATACAGTTTCACTTCTTTAATTGGAATAAAGCAAATTTTATGACAATGAAAATGCATCTTGGACTTGACATAGACCAAGAGTTACCTAGATGAAGAAGGGTAAAGGCAATTCCTTCAAACTCATCTAAATGGGTTGAAAGTATTATTTGTATCAGAGTCTAAATAGCACCTCTACCTATTAGGGCCACAGTGAACACAGAATTTATTGACTCCAAAATTTCACATTCATGTCTCAATATAGTCATGGTAGATCACACATCCTCTCTATGGAATGATGTACCTGGTGGTGAATGCAAGGCTAAGAATATAATAAAACAACTTTGCCTTGTCAACTACTGTGCTCTCAACTTTTCAGGTGTTCAAGTGTGAATTCAAAAACTCAAGTCTCTTGGGCTTCCCTGGTGGCACAGTGGTTGAGAGTCTGCCTGCCAACGCAGGGGACACGGGTTTGAACCCTGGTCTGGGAAGGTCCCACATGCCGCGGAGCAACTAAGCCCATGCATCACAACTACTGAGCCTGCGCGTCTGGAGCCTGTGCTCCTCAACAAGAGAGGCCGCGATAGTGAGAGACCCGCGCACCGCGATGAAGAGTGGCCCCCGCTCGCCGCAACTAGAGAAAGCCCTCGCACAGAAACGAAGACCCAACACAGCCAAAAAAAAAAAAAAATTAATTTTTAAAAATACCAACAAAATCTCAAGTCTCAAGTATCATCTGATCAATGTGGATGAACACCACAATAGTACAAAAATATTTTTAAAGCTACTCAGTGAGTTTCTACTCTGTTTCTATCTTTGGAAGTAGAACTCAGTGGAAGTAGGGGGTTTTGGTTTTTTTGTTTGTTTGTTTGTTTTATCTTTTTGTTATAAACTGCTAATATATACTTATTAGGTGCATATCTTGCTGAATAAAGTAAAATGTAATCACCTTAAGAAATAAAATTTGGGAAGTCAACATCTGCTGTTCGATACAAAGTTCTTATTTTTGCCCACTTAGCACAGTACATGATATTGATAAACTGAGAGATACTCATTCACTTTCTCTTATATCCCAAGGGGAGGTAATTAAAAACAATTTTAGGAATCCTTTACTCCATAGTTCACATACCAGTTTTGGCTTTTTTCCAATGTAATCAACTGAAAAACAGTAGTAATAAATCAGAACAAAGGAACACTGCTTTCAGTCTTAGAGGGATCTCTTTTCCTTTTCAGACAAGAGCAAATCTTTAACTGTGAAGACTGATATGAAACGTAAAGGCACCGATGTGTTTCACAGGGGGGAAAAAAGAATAAAAGAGACAGAAAATAAAGAAAGAATATATTAAAAAAAGAAAAAGAAAAAAAAGATTTGTGTTATAGTACTTGGTGTTAGTAGGATTTCTGTTTGTCTACAGAATAGACTAAATTTGTTTTCATGGAATTATCTTAGAACTGACCACCTTGTACTTCATTATTTCCAAAGAAAAATATTTTCCAAGTTTGGAATAATTGGTATAATAAGCAAATATTCACAACACAATCTGTTAGAAAATGCATGAGAAACAGGTCTTTTTTTCTCTGTTTCTGTCTCGCTCATTACATATTTACATTTTACATAGATAAATATGTATATATATAAGCACCTTACAATGTTAAATTAGGTGAAAAATATTAGCATCAATTTAGAGATTCTAAAGTGTTGAATTATATAAAACTACATTTTATGGTAGGTAAATATGATATTGTTGATACACTTTGGAGATAAAAAGAAAAGGAAAAATGGCCTTGCACAATGTCATTTAAAGAACATCACATTGTTAAAGTGTACTCAGAACACTTAATAAGAGTAAATGTTCAATATGAAATGTGAAATACTGTGATAACACCATGCTATAAAGCTTAAATTTTAAATAAGTTTTTAGAAAATGTCTAAAAAATAATTTTGAAATATTTTATATTTTTGATTAGTGGTTTTATTTATTTGCACTTTAACATTCTATGCAAAATTCAATACTAACTCAATTCTCTTTAGTCATTACCTGGGGGGTCAATTTCAAAACCCCTCTTATTCCCACTATTAAATAAAAGCAACACTAATGACATTCTGTCAGTTTCAAATTGACGGATTTATCACATCATTATACAGCCATACTGCATCTGCAGTTTGTTTGTGGAATGGTATAGCTTGAAAATAACAAAACACTATGCTCTCTATAGTAGAAAATGTTAGTAGAAAGGCAACTCACATACCAGAACACAAATGGTGCTGGAATGTTTAGATGCATTGTATTATATATTAGCTTAATGTCAGTCACACTTGTAATCATTTAGAACTGTTCTAAATCTCTAGGATTTCAAATTATTTCTCTTTCCTTTCTACTATCCGCTCTGCTTTGACTACATGATAGGTAGACCTCTGAAATCAGTCTACCTGTATAGTTCTGACCATTGACCCTATAAACATAGATTTTATAATCACAGCTTGTAAGCTGGCAGTCGTTATTTATTTAGGATGTTGATGGTCAGAACAACAACTTGAACTCCTAAAAAAGTTGAGAAATTCTGACTGGTAAACTCCTAAACTTCAGACTCAGACTATGCATTTTAATAAAAATTAAAAATATCAAACATTATCTATTCTAGATTTGGATAGACACTATTTTCACCTTCTTTTAATTTCCTAGTTATGGATATATACAGAATACCAGGAAAAATGTAATATAAAAGTGTTTTTTTCTCTTTAAATGATTAAAATCATTGTATCAACCATATTATTGCTTTTGGTTTTAGACTATCCTCAGAAGTGGGCATGTAAATTGGTACAGACACTATGGACAACAGTATGGAGGTTCCTTAAAAAAACTAAAAATAGAGCTATCATACGACCCTGCAATCCCAGTCCTGGGCATATATCAAGAGAAAAACATGGTCCTAAAGGATGCATGCTCCCCAATGTTCATGGCAGCACTGTTTACAACAGCCAAGACATGGAAGCAACCTAAATGTTCATCAACAGAAGAATGGATAAAGATGTATACCTATGTACAATTGAATATTACTCAGCCATTAAAAAGAATGAAGTAATGCCATTTGCAGCAACATGGATGAACCTAGTAAGTCAGACTTACTTCACTTCTCTTTCTCAGAGAAAGAGAAATATTGTATGATATCCCTTATATACAGAATCTAAAAAGAAATGATACAAATGAACTTATTTACAAAACAGAAACAGACTCACAGACTTAGAGAATGAACTTATGGTTACCAGTGGGGGGAGGATGGGGAGAAGGGATAGTTACGGAGTTTGGGATCAACATGTACACACTGCTATGTTTAAAATGGATAATCAACAAGGACCTGCTGTATAGCACAGGGAACTTTGCTCAATGTTATGTGGCAGCCTAGATGGGAGGGGAGTTTGTGGGAGGATGAATACTTGTATATGTATGGCTGAGTCCTTCTGCTGCACACCTGAAACTATCACAACATTGTTAACTGGCTATACTCCAATATAAAATAAAAAGTTAAAAAAATTAAGAATAAAAAAAGTATCCTTTTAATTTGTTGTTGGATTCTGTTTGCTAGTATTTTGTTGAGGATTTTTATGTCTGTTCATCAGTGATATTGGCCTGTAAATTTCTTTTTTTGTGATATCTTTGTCTGGTTTTGGTATCAGAGTGATGGTGGCCTCATAGAATGAGTTTGGGAGTGTTCCTTCCTCTGCAATATTTTGGAAGACTTTCAGAAGGGTAGGTCTAAACTCTTCTTTAAATGTTTGATAGAATTCTCCTGTGAAACCATCTGGTCCTGGACTTTTGTTTGTTGGAAGACTTTTAATCAGTTTCAATTTCAATACTTGTGATTGGTCTGTTCACATATTCTATTTCTTCTTGGTTCAATCTTGGAAGGTGTACCTTTTCAAGAATTTGTCTGTTTCTCCTAGGTTGTCCATTTTATTGGTGTATAGTTGCTTGCAGTATTGTCTTATGATCCTCTGTATTTATATGGTGTCCATTGTAACTTCTCTCTTTTCATTTCAAATTTTATTGGGTTAAGTCCTCTCCCTTTTTTCTTGATGAATCTGGCTAAAGGTATATCAATTTTGTTTATCTTCTCAAAGAACCAGCTTTTAGGTTCATTGGTCTTTGTTATTGTTTTCTTCATTTCTATTTCATTTATTTCTGCTCTGATATTTATGATTTCTTTCCTTCTACTAACTTTGGGTTTTGTTTGTTCTTCTTTCTCTAGCTGCTTCAGGTGTAAGGTGAGGTTGTTTATTTGAGATTTTTCTTGTTTCTTGAGGTAAGATTGTATTGCTATAAACTTCCCTTGTAGAATTGCTTTTGCTGCATCCCATAGGTTTTGGATTGTTGTACTTTTGTTGTCATTTGTCTTTAGGTATATTTTTATTTCTTCTTTGAGTTATTCAGTGATCCATTGCTTATTTAGTAAAATATTGTTTAGCCTCCATGTGTTTGTGTTTTTTACAGTTTTTCTTTCCTGTAATTGATTTCTAATCTCATAGAGTTGTGTATGGAAAAGATACTTGATATGATTACAATTTTTAAAAATTTACTGAGGCTAGATTTATGACCCAAGATGTGATCTATCCCGGAGAATGTTCTGTGTACACTTGAGATATATGACAAACGCACAGCAAACATCATTCTCAATGGTGAAAAACTGAGAGCATTTCCTCTAAGATAAGGAACAAGACAAAGATGTCAACCCTCACCACTATTATTCGACATAGTTCTGGAAGTCCTAGCCATGGAAATCAGAGAAGAAAAAGAAATAAAAGGAATACAAATTGGAAAGAAGAAGTAAAACTGTCACTGTTTGAAGATGACATGAAACTATGCATAGAAAATCCTAAAGATGACACCAGAAAACTAGTAGAGCTCATCAATGAATTTGGTAAAGTTGCAGGATACAAAATTAATGCACAGAAATCTCTTTCATTCCTATACACTAATGATGAAAGATTAGAAAGAGAAATCAAGAAACAATCCCATTTACCATTACATCAAAAAGAATAAAATACCCAGGAATAAGCCTACCTAAGGAGGCAAAAGACCTCTACTCAGAAAACTATAAGACACTGATGAAAGAAATCAAAGATGACACAAACAGATAGACAGATATACCATGTTCTTGGATTGGAAGAATCAAAATTGTGAAAATGACTATGCTACCCAAAGCAATCTACAAATTCAATGCAATCCCTATCAGATTACCAATGCCCTTTTTCACAGAATTAGAACAAAAAATTTTACACAATTTGTATGGAAACACAAAAGACCATGGGTGGCCAAAGCAATCTTGGGAAAGCAAAAGGGAGCTGGAGGAATCAGGCTTCCTGACTTCAGACTATACTACAAAGCTAAAGTAATCAAGACAGTATGGTACTGGCACAAAAACAGAAACATAGATCAGTGGAAAAGGATAGCAAGACCAGAGATAAACCCATGCACCTATGGTCACCTAATCTATGACAAAGGAGGCAAGAATATACAATGGAGAAAAGACAGTCTCTTCCATAAATGGTGCGGGGAAAATTGGACAGCTACATGTGAAAGAACAAAATTAGAACACTCCCTACCAACACACACACACAAATAAACTCAAAATGGATTAAACACCTAAATGTAAGGCTGGATACTATAAAACTCTTAGAGGAGAACATAGGCAGAACACTCTGTGACATAAATCACAGAAAGATCTTTTTTGATCCACCTTCTAGAGTTATGAAAATAAAAACAAACAAGTGGGACCTAATGAAACTTAAAATCTTTTGCACACCAAAGGAAACCATAAATAAAATGAAAAGACAACCTCCATAATGGGAGAAAATATTTGCAAACAAAGTGACCAACAAGGGATTCCTCTCTAAAATATACAAACAGCTCATGCAGCTCAATATCAAAAAAACAAACAACCCAATCAAAAAATGGGCAGAAGATCTAAATAGACATTTCTCCAGAGAAGACATGCAGATGTCAAACAAACACATGGAAAGATTCTCAACATCACTAATTATTAGAGAAATGTAAATCAAAACTACAATGAGGTATCACCTCACACAGGTCAGAATGGCCATCATCAAAAAATCTACAAACAATAAATGCTGGAGATGGTGTGGGAAAAAGGGAACCCTCCTACACTGTTGGTGGGAATGTAAATTGTTATAGCCAGTATGGAGAACTGTATGGTGGTTCCTTAAAACACTAAAAATAGAGCTATATCCAGCAATCCCACTCCTGGGCATATATCTGGAGAAAACCATAATTCTAAAAGATACATGTACCCCACTATTCATTGAAGCACTATTTACAATAGCCAGGACATGGAAGCAACCTAAATGTCCATCAACAGAGGAATGGATAAAAGTTGTGGTACATATATACAATGAAATATTACTCAGCCACAAAAAAAAAGAAATAATGCCATTTGCAGCAACTCATGAATGGACCTAGAGATTGTCATACTGAGTGAAATAAGTCAGACAGAGAAAGGCAAATATATGATATCGCTTATATGTGGAATCTAAAAAAAGGGTACAAATGAACTCATCTATAAAATAGAGTTACAGATGTAGAAAACAAATTTATTGTTACTGGGGGGAAGCGGGGGAGGGACAAATTGGGAGAATGGGATTGACATGTACACATTACTATATATAAAATAGATAATAAGGACTTACTGTATAGCACAGGGAACTCAATACTCTGTACTCAAGTATATGGAAAAAGAATCTAAAAAAAGAGTGGATATATGTACGTATAACTGATTCACTTTGCTGTATACCTGAAATTAATACAACATTGTAAATCAGCTATACTCCAATAAAGTTTTTTTTAAAAGTATCCTGAGTATTATTACATTAACTAAATCAAACTTGGATTTGATTAGATTTTGTAAGAGATATATTATAAAGTGTATTTTTTAAAAATTTACTTTTGGCTGTGTTGGGTCTATGCGTCTGTGCAAGGGCTTTCTCTAGTTGTGGTGAGTGGGGGACACTCTTCATCACGGTGCGTGGGCCTCTCACTATCGTGGCCTCTCTTGTTGCGGAGCACAGGCTCCAAATGCGCAGGCTCAGTAGTTGTGGCTCACAGGCCCAGTTGCTCCATGGCATGTGGGATCTTCCCAGACCAGGGCTTGAACCCGTGTCCCCTGCACCAGGTAGATTCTCAACCACTGCACCACCAGGGAAGCCCTAAAGTGCATTTTTTAATAATTAAAAATGGAAAGGAATATAATAAATTTTTTTTAAAAAAACAACTGAAATATTTAATCATTTTACTATGGTAAATTAGCTTCATTAAGTTGAAAATAGAATTGAATCTAGTTAGCATCTTATTCTAAATGAGTTGCTCAATCAACTTGGAACAGTTTCCAACTGATTTAAAGAACCAATTGGGAATTGCTGAGTAGCCTTTAAAAATATTATGCTTTTAGGAATTCACCAAGGTTAATTGTTGTTATTTAAAACATCATCTCAGGCTAATATTCTAATTACTAGGTATGGAATATTCTAATGGAAGCTTTTACTTTTTATTTTATTAATTTTTCTCATTATCTTTTAGAGATATCCCTGGATATTTAAACATTACCTGAAAAAAATGTACAGTATTATGTAAAATTGTTGTTATGGCAACAATTGTAGATGAAGTAAATTGTTCATAGAGTGTCCTCAAATCTTTCAAGATCAGGTAATTATCAATTACATTTGTTAAAATGTATCTATTTCTATTTTTGTCACTTATTTGCTTTCGTTG